>NW_007729398.1:106906-125517 GCF_000696425.1 Galeopterus variegatus | reverse complement strand
CCCCGTACCGGACCAGGGACCGGCAACGGGATTGCAACCCTCGGTGTTGCCCCCGCGCCTCGCTCAGTCAGTGAGCTGGAACCGGTCTGTATGTGGGATCCGAACCCTCGGGCGGGAGCGCCGCCGCGCTTCCCAAGCAGCGCACTGTCCAGTGCACCACCGGGCCGGCCCCCTGAGCAACAATCTTAATGAAACTCACTGAAATGCAAAAAGACTCAGTAAAACAACATAGTGAAATGAGAAAAAAACATCCAGGATATGAAGGAAGAAATTTAAAAGAGATTAATACCTTAAAAAAGAATGCGGCAGAGCTCATGGAACTGAAAGGTTCACTCGACAAAATGAAAAGTTCACCCAGGAGCTTAAGTAGCAGGTCAGAACAAGCAGATGAAAGAATTTCTGATATCAAAGGTAGTCACTATGAAATTAACCCAGACAAACAAAAAAAAAAAGGAAAAAGAATTTTAAAAAATAAAGGAAATCTAAGAGCAAGCAGACAACCTTAAACATACAAACATTCAAATCATAGGTGTTCCAGAATGGGAGGAGAAAGAAAAAGGCATGGAAAACCTATTCAATTAAATAATAGAAAAATTTCCAGGTATAGGGAGAGACATAGACCTTCAGATCCAAGAAGCTCAAATATCCCCAAACAGATTCAACCCTAAAAGATCCTTTCCAAGACACATTATAGTCATATTATAGACATATAGTCATATGGCAAAGCTCAAAGACAAAAGGAGAATCTTAAAAGAAGCAAGAGAAAAGTGTCAAGTCACATGTAAGGGATTCCCTACTAGACTAATAGTAGATTTCTCAACAGAAACTCTATAGGCCAAAAGAAAATGTGATGATATATTCAAAATAGTAAAAGAAAAAAAATTGCCAGCCAAGAATACTATATCCAGCAAGAATAACCTTCAGAAGTGAGGGGAAATCAGTGTGTTTTCCAGACAAACAAAAGCCATGGGAGTTCACTACCACACGACCAGCCCTACAAGAAATCCTCAAGGAAGTCCTGCATTGGAATCTGAAAGTATGATAGTCACTATCCACAAATACATAAGAAAGAACAAAATCCACTGGTAAGAACAAAATGCAAGTAAGAAAGAGAAACTAAATCTTACCATAACAATAAGCCAGAGTGATAATGTAATAATGACCCTGTCTATTTCTGATTTTAATAATTTTGTCCTTCTCTTATTTTTCTCACTCTAGATAAAGGTGTGCAAAGTTTGTTGACCTTTATAAAGGATCAACTTTTGGTTTTATTAATTTTCTCTATTGTTCTTTTAATTCCCTATTTCATATATTTCTGTTGTAACCTTTGTTATTTCCTACTTATATTTGCTTTTGATTTAGTTTGCTCTACTTTTTCTATTTTCTTAAGGTAGAAGCGTAGATTACTGAATCGAGATTTTCCTTATTTTTAATATAGGTGTTTACAAGTAAAATTATCCTCTAAGCACTGCTTGAGCCCTGTATCCTATACATTTTGATAGGTTGCACTTTGATCTTTATCTCAAAGTACTTTATAATTTCCCTGCGATTTTTCTTTTTACCCATTGTTTATTAAGGAGAGTGTTGTTTAATTTTTTTTTTTTTTTTTAGTTTTCTAAGTTTCCTTCTGTTATTATAGCCAGAGAACATGTTTTCGCAGCACTCTTTACAATATCTAAGAGTTGGAACCAGACCAAATGTCCATCATTAGATGAGTGGATATGGAAAATGTGGTATATCTACACAATGGGATACTACTCAGCTATAAAAAAAGAATGAAATACTGCCATTTGCAATGACATGGATGGACCTAGAGAGAATTATATTAAGTGAAACAAGTCAGACACAGAAAGAGAAATATCACATGTTCTCACTTATTTGTGGGAGCTAAAAATAAATAAATAAATACACACACACAAAAAACCAGGGCCGGGGGAAGAAGACATAACAATTACAATTCCTTGAAATTGACACGACAAGCAAACAGAAAGGACACTGTTGGGAGGGAGGGAGGAGAGGACGGAGGGAGGGAGGTTTTGGTAATGGGCCACAATAATCAACCACATTGTATTTTGACAAAATAAAATAAAATAACATATTTTTTAAAAAAAAACCAAAACAAAACATGTTTTCTATTACCTTAGACTTAAAAAAAAAGAAAAAAAAAAATAAACAAACAAAAATTCATGAAAGATTTCCATTATCTTTCATTATATTTTTCCATGAAGTTTTTGAAGTCCCCTTGTGTTTTTATTCTGTATTATTGATTTTTCATGCAATTTATGTTGCTAACCATAGATATTTAATTTCTGGTTCTTCTTGATTTCTTTTTATTAAGAGGACTTGTTAATTTGCTTAGAAATTAATTTGCCTTAGAAAAGTTTATTCATCTTCCTCTGTTGAAATTAATTTTGCATTTGCATGCTTTTAGAAAAATCGAGAGGTATTTCAAATAATTGTAGAGATTATAAAGTTAAATATGTAAATCTTAATAAATTTTACATCTGAAGCTTTTGTGAAAATTTGAAGCCCTACATTCTGCATAGTACTTTGTTATTCACCTATTATTCAGTTTATGTATTTGTTATTTGAACAAATAAATATGCACATCCTTTCTTCAAAAAGTCAGAGCAAACAAGAAAGAAGAAAAAAAAAAAGAATTGCTGTAGAACGCAAATACTGTAAAAATAAAAAGAAAGCTGGTAACAGTATCTTATTATCAGACAAAATGAACCCTAAGTTAAAAAGTGGCCAGTAGATACAAAGATTGATATTTTATAATAAAAAAGGTCAATCTTTCAAGTGGTTATAATAATTATAAACATATACACACCTAACAGTTTTCAAATTATGTAAAGTAAATACTGAATGAAATGAAGGGAGAAGTAGACAGTGCAAAAATAGTAGGTGTTGTCAATACACCCTATATCAATAGATAGAACTGATTATCAACAAAGAAATAGAAGACATTAACAAGACTATAAATCATTACCTAAAGGACATCTATAGAACAAATTGCCTAACAATAGCAGAATGTACATTCTTTAAAACTGAGCATAGAATTTCTCCAGGAGAGGCCATATTTTAGGCCAAAAACAAGAAATCAGATTATTTTCTTGATAGATTGAAAGACTGGGAAAAAATTTTGAAATAAAGTTAACATGAATTGTTGACATATACCCTCAATAAAATAGGAATATATGCATACTCTATTAATAATATACTCAAGCATAAAGCAAGTTTCCTACTCAATCGGAAAGCAGTAGAAGCATTTCCACCAGGATAAGATAGAAACAAAGAGGCAAGTTAGCTGCACTACTATGTTTTATTACATTGTAGATAATAGCCAGTGAAATAAAATAAATAAATAAGACATAATTTTAAAAAAGCGTAATTACAACTACTTCTGATTGTAAGTTGTATGATTATACATCTGGAAAATACAAAATAATCAAGTGTAAAACTAACACAATTAAAGACTACAATAAATTAGTGAGATATAAATATACAAAAAGCAAGGACCTATGTACATAGGCAATAATTAGAAAATATCATAGGGCCGGCCCATGGCGCACTCAGGAGAGTGCGGTGCTGGGAGTGCAGCGACGCTCCTGCTGCGGCCAGTGTGCTCACTGGCTGAGCGCGGTGTGGGCAACACCACACCGAAGGGTTGCGATCCCCTTACCGGTCACGAAAAAAGACAAAGAAAAGAAAATATCATAGATAAAAATCTTAATATGCAAAGGTGACAATCGTATAATGTATGTTGTAATAAATTTCTTATAATTTGACAATAGTATAATATATGTGGTAATAAATTTCTTATACTTTTGCAAAAAAGATGAAAAAAGGAAAATTTAAGACATTGCTGAAAGATGTACAAATAGATCTAAATAAATTGAAAATAATTCAATATTCTTCAATTGGATAACCACAAATCAAGAAGATGTCAAGTTCCTTTATATAAATATATAATTAATCTGATCCCAATAAAATATATTTTTTTTTTCTGGAGCTAAACATGTTACTTCTAAATTTCATGTGTAAAAATAGATCTCTAAAACTAGCTAGAAAAACCCTGAAAAAGAAGAGCAATAATGATGACTTCTGTCAGATATTACAACATCCTATAAAGCCTTTATAATCAAATAACTGTGGTAGTTGGACATGAATAGAGATAAACCAATTAAATGAAAGTCCAAAAGTAGATACAAGCACATATAGAAATTTAGTATATAGCAAAATTTGCATCTCAAAACATTGGCTCAGGAAAAAAGAAAATTGGTCTTGTATATATTGGATACACACTTGGAATGTAAAATGTTCTTGTAACCACGCTTTTGATTTTATATCAGAATAAATATCACTAGGTTCAAAGATCAAAATATTTTCTAAAAATATTAATCATGCATTCATAGAAGAAAAATAAGGGTGATTTTTATTATTAATTGGGTGTAGAAAGCCTTTCTAATTATGATTCGAAATCCAGATGAAATAAAGAATAGTAAATAAGGTGTCATTAAAATTGTAAAAAGAATGACAAAAAGCACAAAGTTAAAACACAATTGAGGTACTGGGTAAAACAGATGCCACATTGTTACACATAAAAAGATAAACCTTCTAATATGCAAACAGCTCATAAAAATCAAGAAAAATATGAAGGCCGAATAGTAAATTGTGGAAAAGTCATGGATAAACAGCTTACAGAAAAGGACACACAAATGGCTCTTAAATATGTAAATAAGTGTTCAATCTTAACTTTTAATAAGAAAAATGCAAATGAAAACCTTAGTAACATATAATTTCTTATTCACTAATATGGTCCAAATTCAAATGTTTAGTGTACGATCAGTTGGTGTTTCTGTAGGATATAAGCACTCAGATATATTACTGTTTGAATTCAAAATGTTACACCTATGGTGATAAATGAGGGTACTTCAAAAAGTTCATGGAAAAAGAGAATTAAGAAATGATATGAATCTTTCCATAAGCTTTTTAAAGAGCCCCTATATTTGGAGGTTATATTCATATATGTAATTTTCCCTTTGAACTATAAATCTCACTCCCAGAAATTGACCCCCAAAATACATTGCAACAATATGAAAAAATAAGTGCATGCATAATATTGTCTGTTGTTACATTTGTAAGAAAAAAAGGTTGAAAACAACCAAAAAGCTTATTTATAGGAAAGTTGTTTAATGTACCTAGGTACCTTCACATAAGTGAGCATCATGTGACAAGAAGAGAGATTTCTGTGACTTATATGGAGATATTTAAAGAAACATATTCACATGTGTAAAAGTGATTTGCAAAGTATATATGGATTGATCTTGTATAAAAAAAGGAAAAATGATATATGATATAGGTATATAGATAGGAGATTGTATGTGGGTTTTTGTGTATGCACATTTCCTCATTTTATATCAAGAATAACAGAAAGGATATACCATGCAACTATGCAAATAATTACCTGTAAATAGTGGACTGATATAAGTTAGAAAGGATAGAAATGGGAGTGAGACGTGAATATTCTCTCTTTATATGGTCTTGACTTTTGTAGCATGTATATATTTTACAAGTTTACAAAATTAATTCCTCACTCATAAGTGGGAGCTAAAAAAATAAACAAACTAATAAAAAGGAAAGAAATATACAACAATCACAAAACTTTGTTGAACTTTTAAAAGAGAACATAACTGTGGTTATTGGAGGTGGGAAAGGAGGAGGAGGGATCAGCAAGAAATTGGTAAAAGATCACAAAGAATGATTGCATTTTGTAATGATGAATACACTAATTGGCCTTATTTGGTCATCACATATTTGTACATAGGTATTGATATTCAACCCTTTACCCCACAAGTATTTATAATCAATTATGTTTCATTAAAAAAAGACATGAAAAATGACGTAACTCAGGTATATCCATACAATGGAATATTATTCAGCCAGAAAAAGGAATGAAGCATTGATACATACTACAGCATAAATTTATCTTGAAAACATTATGCCAGCCAGACAATAACAACCACATATTGAATGATTCAGTTTATATGAAATACCCAGAATAAACAAATACATAGAGATAGAAAGGAGATTAGTATTTGCCAGGGGCTTGGGGAAGGGGGAAAAGGAAGTGACCATTAAAGCTAATAGGTACAGGGATTCTTTTGGGGGTAATGGAAATGTTCTGGAATTAGATAGTGATGACTGCTACATAGCCTTGTGCATATACTAAAATTAATTGCGTTGAACACTTTAAGTGGCAAACTTCATGGTATGTGAATCATACCTTAATAAAGCTGTTATTAAATTTGAACACAATACTAATAAATTCAAGTAACTTTGAGCATATTATACTGAATGTTTATGCTTAGGGTATATTCTAAGAACAAAAAATTTAAAAGAAGGCATTACATAAAAGGTTTATTATTGCTTAGTCTGTTTTTATCATCATTTTGAAACTATTTTACATGTATTTTAAGACAGAACAGATAAATAAGCCTGCTTATATTGTTGAGAACCACGGATTTCACTGGGAGAGAAAGGAGATAGAAAAATTGAATGAAGGAAATTGAGCTAATGCCCCATAGCGTTAAGTTGAACTAGAAGTATCAATATGAATTAATACTTTTAAAATATATTATTTGCTAACTCTGTCCCTTGAAAATTCTGGGAAGTAATGATAACCCACTAACAACAAGCACAAGTAGGATTCTGGTCTTGATGTGGCATTTCCCATTAAAAGAAACTGAAACATTTAGAGAAATATCTATTTCTTGATCTGTGGCAGGGAAATAAGGTACATTCTAAAACTGAATCATCCTGTTTTGCCAGAATGTTGAAAAGTTATAAAAATTAACGGGAAGACATCAAAAGGTTCCAGGACTTGTCTTAATGGGGTTTCTACTAGCTGCAGTTGAGACAAATTGTGCACAAAAACAATAACACAATGATAATGATGGCAATTAATTATATGTACAATTAAAATATAATATATGAGCCTTTAGTGTTTCTAAGAGGGCATGGTTAACTCTTCTACTGAGAAGATTAAAGATAGAAATTATAGAAAATTTAAATCACCATTTTATAGCCAAAGGCATTGTTTCATTCAGGCCAAGTTCAGTAATGGATGCTAAAAGCAGTGGGTTTAAGATTGATAGGACGAAAAAAGGTCACACGGCCAAAAAGTATCACCCCATATATTAACCATTGTTTAAAATAGTAAATAAATAGGCACCTTTTCAATAGAGAAATCTGATGATCTCAGGCCTTTAGCAAATGATCAAATTTAGTCCCACCGATAACAGAACAAATGATATTATGTGCCTTTTCATGTGATGCCTTGAGAAAAACATACCATAAACTATGTAGCAATCTCTCCAAAAGAGTTTAAACTTACCATTAGGAAACAATAAAAAAGAAATGTAGATTGTGAGACAGTCTTAAAGACAACCGGCCTGGACTGTTCAAAATGGCAATACGAAGGAAGACCAAATGAAAAAAAAATATGTGAAGAAACTGTTGAAATTAAATAAGACTGATGACGTCCAATCAAGATGGCAAAATACACGGTACCCAACATCACCTTCTCCCACAATCAACCAATTTACAACTATTAAAAAGCAACAAACCGCCAAGCTGAGATCACCAGAGCTCAGGGAAAGAGAAAGACAGACCTACGGATTTCATGAAAACAGGAGAAGTCACGATGAGTGAAAGAAAAGACCACTCCAACCATTTCGAGTCCCAGCCATTTTAAGTCTGGCCCAAGTGAGCATGTGGAGCAGAAGCTGTCAAAAGCCACAGCTATATCGTTCTTATGAAATTGCTTGGAGGGTGCAAGGGAGAAGAGGGTCTTGGTAGCCCCAGGCCAGCAAGACCATTAATGGGGTTCCCATAGATGCACATAGGAGTGAGAGGCCACAGACAACTGAAAAAAGGAGACATACAGAGGCCTGTGAGTCACTGCAAGGGACGAGCACACAGCCTGCCCCATGGGAAGTGCTTGGAGTGCAGGTGGCGGGGGAGTGTAAAGCTAGGGGTAGGGCTCAGAGGCCCCTCGAGCCCGTTGTACAGACTGGGTCACAAACCCTTCACACGCAGGTCTACGAGCTAGGCAATAGGAAAAGGTCCTGGGAGCTGTGGGTAAAAAATTAATAGGCTTTATTCAGAACTAGGAGCAGCCACCCTAGTGGCCTCTTGGAGTGTCCCAAGAAGCACCATGTATCAGAGCCGTTTGTTCTTTATACTTAAGTCCATAACCCAGGACTCCTGGGTGCACATGTGCAATTACAGTAGAAAATAACCAAGGAACACCTAGGCACACGTGCATATTTACATCAAATGCTTGGCAAGATTCTGAACATCTGAGGGGCTCTGACCATTTACCTGTATTTTCCCAACAGGGAGACTGGCCCACTAGGGGAACATTGGAACACAGCATGGACAGCTTATCTGTCCCCCAATCAGCACAGGCCCACTAAGTGGAGACTGGTCAGGAATATAGAACTGCACAGGGTGACGTTTGCTGAAAAGACTTAGGCCTAGACCAAAGTTTCCACACAACCCAGGTGTACCGGACCTCACAAGACCTGAAAGCGCTTAACAGGGTCAACAGTGAAAACCTGAGCTGCACAAAAAGCCTTCCCCAGAGAGTCAGCAGCAGAGCAGCAATTTAGCTCAAGCACAGGGCTCAAAGGCTGGTCCCCAAAGGAAGTTCCCCCATTTTAGAAGTAACCAAAGGACAACAAATTAGTTCTGGTGCAGAGTTTAAGTGATGGGGTAGCTAATAATCCAACACTGAACTGGCAGAAAAAACAAAAATCCCACAGATCAGAGACAGTGTTTGGATATTAACCAGTAAATGTCTAACACTACCAAAGCACATCTAGAAAATCTAGAAGGACCAGAAGCCCCTTGGGCTCCCAAGCCAGTATGGGGGAGTGCCGAGGGCCTAAGCTACGCCCCCTTATGTCCACATCAAGCCCAGTGATGACCACTGAGCCACCACTGAAAGCTCCCCAGGTCACCAAGCCAGGATGGTGAGCAGGCGAGGACATCAGCCATGCTCCTCAATGTCCACATCAAGCAGAGCAATGACCACCAGGCCACTGCCAGAAGTGCCCCAGGCTCCTGATTGAGGCAGTGGGGGTAGAGGACATCAGCCATAACCCCCCAGAATCCACATCAATCCTAGTGATGACCACCAGGCCACTGTAGGAAGCACCCCAAGCCAGGGCAGTGAGGGGCCAAGGGCCTCAGACACATCCCCTCAGCATCCACATCTAACCTGGAGATGACCATCAGGCTGCCACCAGAAGCATCCCCAGCTCCTGGGTTGCAGGAGGAACCGATTGTCTCAGCCATGCCCCTCTGAAGTCCACATCCAGCCAAGCCACGGCCAAGCCTCCACCAGAAGCCCCTTGGGCTCCTCTGCCAGAATGAGGGGGTGCCATAGGCCTTGACCATGACACCCTTCTTCCCACCCTATTCTCCTCCCCCTTCCCCTGTCTCCCTCTCCCCAACTGCTCTGCAACAACATCTTAGAATGTAAAAAAATAATAATAATTATAGTAATAAATAAATTATAAATAGTGCACGAGAAGATTAATCTAAGAAATCAAAGACTTTCAAGCTATCAGATTGGTAAGGTTGGAAAAGATTAATATTTAGTGTTAATGTTGGAAAATGATGCTATCAGTGTGAAGTGGGAGAGATAGCTGGCCTCACTTCACTGTACAGAAATTAGGCAACATTTATCAAAAATACAAATGTGTTTTTGACTCAGCAATTCTTCAAAGGATCTATATGGCCTAACTATTTGCAAAAATGGACAAACACGTGTGTCCAAAAATCTTGATTGTAACATTGCAATAATAAAGACTTGGAAACCAAAAAATAAGTAAATAAGGACTAAACAGATATGATAATCAAGTGCAATGCATGATAGTTTATTTTATTTATTTATTTATTTTTGTCCTTTTTTTGAGACCGGCCGCACCACGCTCAGCCAGTGAGCGCACCGGCAGCCATCCCTTTATAGGATCCGAACCCGCAGCGGGAGTGCCACTGCGCTCCCAGCACCGCACTCTCCCAAGTGCGCCACGGGCTCAGCCCCATGATAGTTTATTGATACTTTATTTGAATAATATTTTTATTCAGATATAATTCATATATCATACAATTTCTTGATTTAAAGTGTGTATTTCAATAATTGTTTGCCTATCTGCAGAGTTGTGAAACAATCACCATATACTCTATTTTAATTATTTTTTTATTATGAATATTAATGAGATACAAAGCCAATTGTCACTCCTTGTGCCCATGATGTGAGGGCCAGATTCATATTGGCAGCATACCCATTATCAAAAATTGCTTTTGTACCCCATGTCCCCCACTCATTATTCCCCAACCTCCCTCAACTTCCCCCTTTCCCCCCCACTCCACTTTGTAGCCCAAGGAGAGTTCTCTCTCTCTCTATAAGACCAATGCACTACTGTGGTCTTTTTTACCTTCCTTCTTTTTCTCTTAGCTCCCATTTACGAGTGAGTACATGCGGTATTTATCCCTCTGTGCTTTGCTTATTTCACTCAACATAAGTTTTTCCAGGTTCATCCATGCTGTTGCAAATGGGAGTATTTCATTCATTTTTATGGCAGAGTAGTTTCCGTGGTGTATGTATACAACAGTTTCCTTATCCAATCATCCATTGATGTACATTTAGGTTGGTTCCATGTCTTGGGTATTGTAAACAGAGCTGCAATGAACATGGGAGTGCTGGTATCCCTTTGACATGATGATTTTAATTCCTCTTGGTATACACCCAGAAGTGGGATTGCTGGACCATATGGAAGAGCTCTCTGTAGTTGTTTAAGAAAAATCCATACTGTTTTCCATAATGGTTGTACTAATTTACAGTCTCACCAACACTGTAGGAGTGTTCCCTTCTCTCCACACCCTTGCTAGCATTTGTTATTCACTGTCTTTTTGATTATAGCCAGTCTAACTGGGGTGAGGTGGTATCTCAATGTAGTTTTAATTTGCATTTCCCTGATGACTAATTGATGTTGAGTATAGCCAGTCTAACTGGGGTGAGGTGGTATCTCAATGTAGTTTTAATTTGCATTTCCCTGATGACTAATGATGTTGAGTATTTTTTCATGTACCTGTTGGCCATTTGTATGTCTTCCTTTGAAAAATGTTTATTCAGCTCCTTTGCCCATTTTTAAATTGGGTTATCTGGTTTTTACTGTATAATTCCTTGAGTTCCTTGTATATTATGGATATTAATCTCTTGTTGGATGCATAGTTAGCAAAAAGTTTCTCCCAATCTGTAGTTTGTCTTTTTACTCTGTTGATTGTTTTATTGGTTGTGCAGAAGCTTTCAAGTTTGATACAGTCCCATTTGCTTCCTTTTTCTTTTGCTGCTTGAGCTTTCAGGCTCACAGGCATAAAGTCTGTGCTCAGACCTAGTTGCTGAAGTGTTTCGCCTATATTTTCCCTTACTAACTTAACAGTGTCTGGTCTTATACTTAAGTTTTTCATTCATTTTGAGTTGATTTTAGTATATGGTGAGAGATGCATATCTAGTTTCATTCTTCTGCATATGAATATCCAGTTTCCCCAGCACCACTTGTTGAAGAGGCAATCTTTTCCCCAATGTAGATTTTTGTTGTTTTTTTCCAATTTCAACTGGCTGTAAGCCTGAGAGGAGATTTCTGGGTTCTCAGTTCTACTCCACTGGTCTGAATGTCTATTTTTATAGCAGTACTATGCTGTTTTGGTTACAATAGCCTTGTAGTGTAATTTAAAGTCAGGTAGTGTTATGCCTCCGGCTTTATTTTTTTTGCTCAGGATTTCTTTGGCTATTCCAGGTCTTTTGTTTTTCCATATGAAAGGTAAGATTTTTTTTTTTTTTTTAATTTCTGTGAAGAATGTCATTGGTATTTTGATGGGGATTGCATTAATTCTGTAGATCATTTGGGGTCGTATAGACATTTTCACAATGTTAATTCTTCCAATCCAGGAGCATGGAGTATTTTTCCATCTTTTTGTGTCTTCTTTAATTTCTTTCAGAAGTGGTTTGTAGTTCTCATTGTAGAAGTCTTTCAGCTCCTTGGTTAAATTGATCGCTCGGTATCTTATTTTTTTCATGACATTTGTAAATGACCTTACTTTCTTTATTTCTCTTTCTGTTAATTCATTATTTGAGTATAAGAACGCAACTGATTTAGGTTCATTTATTTTGTATCCTGCAATGTTACTGAAGTTATTAACCAGCTCTGGGGGTTTCTTGATAGAGTCTTTAGGTTTTTCTATATACAGTATCATGTCATCTGCCAAAAGAGAAAGTTTGACTTCATCTTTCCCAATCTGGATTCCTTTTATTTCTTTCTCTTGCCTGATTGCTCTGGTTAATACCTCCAATACTATGTTAAATAGAAGTGGTAAGACTGGACATCCTTGTTTTGTTCCTGTTCTTAAGGGAAAGGCCCTCAGTTTTTCCCCATTCAGAATGATACTGGTGGTGAGTTTGTCATAAATGGTTTTTATTCCGTTGAGATATTTTCCATCTATACCTAATTTGTTGAGAGTCTTAATCGTGAAGGGATGTTGAATTTGTTCAAATGCTTTCTCAGCATCTATTGATATAACCATATGGTCTTTGTCTGTTGCTTTGCCTCCCACAGATTTGTCACCCCTATTCCCCAGGGTGACAGAGCTGCAAAGGATTACTGAAAGCCCATCTCTTCTGAGCAGTGAGAAGGCCTGAAGTGGTTCAACTCCTGGAACCTTCAAGAGAGAGGCATTCCTTTCATTTGGGAAATTAACAATGAATTGGGGTTCTCTTCCCACATTTATTCTCCAGACCAGGAAGTTACAGGAAGAGAACATAGGTGGAGTCATAGTTTAACAATATAGGCTGATAACATTCAGTAAAATAAGAAAGATGATGTTCCATAAGACATTTTAAGTGACCCACCAACAAAAGCTTGATCTTAGCAAACATTCCCTCTCCCTACAAGAGTTTCCCAGCATCTTTACATATCAGTTAGTAACTTGTCTGTTTTTGAACCACCAGCCTTTGTGTGTTACAATTTTTTATCTTACAACAGAAACTATAGCCTGGGGAAAATTTCCTGTTTTTTGCAAGGTCAACATTTTATATGTACTTTAAAGAAGTTAGACTAAACCTGAAAGTACAAGAAACTAGGCCCTGTGAAATATATTTGCTTTATAGTATACTCCACATTTGACCTTAAGTTTGTTGATGTGATGTATCACATTTATTGACTTTCATATGTTGAACCATCTTCACATCCCTGGGATGAATCCCACTTGATCACGGTGTATAATTTTTTTTAATATGTTGCTGTATTCTGATTGCTAATATTTTGTTAAGGATTTTAGCATCTAGATTCATCAAGGATATTGGCCTGTAATTTGTGTGTGCGCGTGTGTGTGTCTTTATCTCTTTATTGTATGAGAGTTATGCTGGCCTCATAGAATAAGTTTAGAAGAAGAGCTTCTGTTTCAATTGTTTGGAATAGTTTGAGGAGAATTGGTATTAACTTCTCTTTAAAAGTTTGATAGAATTCAGCTGTAAAACCATCCAGATCTGGACTTTTCTTTGTTGGAAGATTGCTAATTACTGCTTCAAACTCTGTTCTTGTTGTTGGTCTGTTCAGGTTTTCTATCTCTTCTTGGTTCAGTCTTGGAAGTTTGTATGTGTCTAGAAACTTACCTATATTTTCCAGATTTTCATATTTGTTGTCATGCAGTCTCTAATTATTCTTTGTATTTCTGTGGTATCAGTTATAATGTCTCCTTTTTCATTTCCGATTTTTGTTATTTGGGTCTTCTCCCTTCTTTTATTTATTTATTTATTTACTTACTTATTTATTTATTTATTTATTTATTTTTGTTAACCTAGCTAATGTTTTGTCTATTTTATTTATCTTCTCATAAACCAAACTTTTTGTTTTGTTGATCTTTTCTATTGTTTTTTAGGTCTTCATTTCTTTTAGTTCTGCTCTGATCTTCATTAATCTTTCCACCTACCACCTTTTGGTTTGTATTGTTGTTGTATTTCAAGTACTTTGAGGTGTAGTCTTAGGTCATTTATTTAAAGTCTTTCCATTCTTTTGGAATAAGCATTTATTGCAATAAATTTGCCTCTTAGTAATTCTTTTGCAGTATCCCACAGGTTTTGGTATGATGTATCTTTATTTTCTTTAGTTTATAGAAATTTTTTGATTTCCTATTTAATTTCTTTTTGGACCCATAGATCATTCAAGAATCTATTATTTAGTTTCCATATATTTGTATAGCTTCCAGAGTTTTGCTCTTAGTTTATTTTCAATTTTAGTCCACTGTTGTCCAAAAAGATAGTTGGGATGATTTCAAATTTTTTTATAATAGCTGAGACTAGATTGTGATCTAATATGTGGTCTATCCCAGAGAATGTTCCATGAGCTGATGAGAAGAAAGTGTATTTTTTACTTTTTGGGTGAAATGTTCCATATATATCTGTTAAGTTCAGTTGGTCTAAGGAGTAGATTAAACCCTGTGCCTCTTTTTTGACTTGTTGCCTGGAATATCTGTCCTGTACTGAGAGAGAGATGTTCAGATCTCCCACTATTAATGTATTAAGACCTATTTCTTTCTTTAGGTTTAAGAGTATTTGCTTTATATATCTGGGTGCTCCAGTGTTGGATGCATGCATGTTTATGTTTGTTATGTCTTCTACCTGGATAGATCCCTTTATCATTATATAGTGGGCTTTTTTGTCTCTTTTCATGTTTTTTGATTTAGAGTCTATTTTGCCCGATATAAGAATAGCTACTCCTCCCCATTTTTGGTTTCCAATTACGTGGTATATCTTTTTCCACCCCTTCACTTTTAGCCTATATGTGTCTCTAAAGATGAGGTGGTTCTCTTGAAGACAGCATATACTTGGGTCTAGCTTTTTAATCCAATCAGTCAGTTTGTGTCTTTTGAATGGGGAGTTTAGTCCATTCACATTTAGGTTAGTTATTAAGTGTTGCTTAATTCCTGTCATTTAATTGCTTCTTGTTTAGATGGTTTAAATATCTTTTGATCATTATTTCCCCTTTTATTTCTCTTCTTGAATGTTATTTGGAAATTTAAGGTAGGATGATTGAGCTTCTTTATCTTTCTTGCTGGCATTTTTGTTTCAACTATGGGTTTTGCTCTTTCTTGTGTATTTGAGATAGCGGTCACCATTATTTAGATTCCAGATGAATGACTCCCTAGAGGATTCCTTGCAGAGCTGGTCATGTGGTGGTGAACTCCCTCTTTTGTTTATCTGGGAAATACACTATTTCTTCCTCATTACTGAAGGAAAGTCTTGCTGGATAAAGAATTCTTTTCTGGCAATTTTTTTTCTTTTAGTATTTCTTATATATCATACTACTTTTTTCTGTCCCGTAGGGTTTTGGTAGAGAGGTCTGCTATTAGCTTGATTGGGGTTCCCCTATAAGTGACCTGACACTTTTCTCTTGCTGCTTTTAGAATTCTCTCTTTGTCTTTGAGCTTTGCAAATTTAACTATACTGTCTCTTGGGGAGGATCTTTTTGGGTTGAATCTGTTTGGGGACTTTTGACCTTCCTGGATCTGAAGGTATGTGTCTCGCCTTACACCTGATAAATTTTCTGTTACTATTTCCTTGAATAGGTTTTCAATACTTTTCCTTTCTCCTCCACTTCAGGAATACCCATATTTCAGATGTTAGGGCACTTGAGGTCGTCTGCTGTCTCTGTTAGATTTTCCTCATTTTTTAAAATTCTTTTTTTGTTTTTTTCTGTCTGCCTGAGTTATTTCAAAAAGACCATCTTCAAGCTCTGAAATTCTTTCTTCTGTTTGCTATGCCCTACTGCTGAAGCTCTCAGTTGTGTTTTTTTATTTCACTGAGTGAATCTTACATTTCTAGAAGCTCCACTACATTCCTTTTTCAGGTATTAATCTCCTTGTAGATTTCCTCCTTCACATTCTGGATATTTCTTCTTGTTTCATTGTGTTGTCTAATTCAGTCTTCCATTATTTCTTCAAGTTTTCTTAAGATCATTGCTCAGAATTCTTTTTTAAACATTTCAAGGATTCTCTGTTCCATGGTGTCTGATTTTGGAGCATTACTTCATTCTTTTGGTGGTGTCATTTTTTTCTTGTTTGTTTGTACTTCTAGTATTTTTTCTTTGATGTTTGGTCATTTGGTAGAGGGTTTGCTTCTTCTATTGAAGTGAGTTTGGCTGTGGAGAGGTCCTGGTTGCTGCTGTGGTGGTGAATTGTCTTTGCTTGACAGTAGGTGTGGTGGTGGTGATCTTAAACTACCTTGGGTCCTCTTCCGGAATCTGTGGTGGTAGAATTAGCCCCTAGCACCACACAGCACTGCTGGGGTCAAGTTGGTGTGTCAGACCCCATGGGCTGGTGCTCCCCTCTGGGTCCAGGGAGTGGGGGCACCTCTAGCCATGCGGTTCTTCTGGACTTACCTCAGCAGAGTCAGGGTGAATGACCTGGTACTCCCTTACAGGTCCAGGGAGTGGGGAAGGCTCACCGCTGGCCACGCAGTTCTGCTGGGCTCACCTCGGCATGTGGCCTGGTGCTCCCCTCCCAGTCCAGCAAATAGTCTATTTCAAGTAACACAGGTGTAGAGTAATTTTAGGAGACAACTGATTTTGGACAAAATATTAATATAGTAGATCAATCTTATTTTTTATATGTAATAATCCTATTATAGTTTTATAAAATAGTCTTACTACTGTATGACTGGCTATTCTATAGACACTTTAACATAAGTCACAAAGATTTTCTTTGTTTTGTCACATGGAACTCATTTATATGGATGTACTAGTGTATAATTAACAAGCCCTTTAATTGTTTTCAATATTTTTTCTTAGGTGTGTAACTATTATGAATTTCAGTATTGTTTTGTAAACTGATTATTGACTACTTTTCAGATTCCCAGAATGTATGAATATTTTCATGAACCCACACTGTTGTGAAAAGTGAGCACATAAAATGACGCTCAACATTGTTGCTTATTAGGAACATGCAAATCACACACCCACACGTGATACCACTTTGCATTAGGTAAGATGGCTGTAATAAAAAAATAGATGTCTTAACAAGTGTTAGTGAGAATATGGAGAAACTGGAACCCTGATACACTAGGATGTAAAATGGTGCAGTCAATGTCAAAAGAGTCTGTCAGTTTTTCAAAAAGTTTAAGCCTGGGGGTACTGTATGACTCAGTAATTCCACTACCTCTGGTAAGTGATAAGATAATATCCAGATAAAACTTAAATAGAATTGTTCATAACAGCATTATTCCTAATAGGCAGAAAGTAAAAACAATCCAAATGTCCATCAACTAATGAATCAATCAAAAATATGATATATCCAAATAATGGAATACCATTACTTATAAAAGAATGAAATACTGTTACATTCTACAACATAGATGACTTTTGAAAGCATATGCTAAGTGAACATAGCCAGTACAAAAAAAAAAAAAAAAACATGTATAATATGAATCAATTTGTATAAAATGCCCAATAAGGAAATTCATGGAAACAAAAGTAAGTTAGTGGTTGCTAGGAGCTAGAGAATTTATAAAGAAATGTGAATTACTAATGGATACATGGTTTGTTTTTGAGGCAATAAAAATATTGAGAGGTTGACCACCTCAAATATTTTTGGCTTCCAATCTATTTGCACATAGAAGTCAGACTACTGAGACTGTTTAATACTTCTGCAATAAAATCCTACAATGGATTCCCTTTAGAGGTTGGAAACAATTGAAACTCTTTTTCAATAAAACTTTGAAATATCAAATAATCTGTCCCTTTACTACTTTATCTTCTTCTTCTGACACTTCTCTCTTTCTCACTAGGCTTCAACTATTACCTCAGGTCCTCTAGAACCTTTTACTCCACCAATGGTGTTTGTCATCCAGGACCACTAGGTATAATCTTTGAGAAATATACTTTCCTCAGTTCATTAAATAGCTAGTTAATGTCATGATTAGATTATGGTTTAATCATTTTTTCAGAGAATTCTTCCTTTACACCCTATCAATATGTTAAGTGAAATAAGCCCGGCACAGAAAGAAAAATTATGCATGTCCTCACTCATAAGCAGGAGCTAAAAAATAAGCAAATAAAAGGATAAAGAAAGAGAGATACAACAATCATTGCAATATGTTTAACTTTCAAAAGGAGAGGATACAACTGAGGTTACCATAGGTAAGAAAGGGGGAACAGAAGGGTGGGGTAGGGGAGGATTTTGTAAAAGGGCCATGAAAATCAATCACATTTTATACTGTTGAATTTACTAATTATCCTTATTTGAGCATCACATATTGTACACATATATTGATATTCAATTCTGTACCCCACAGAGATGTACAATAAATGATGTTACAATAAAAAATAAAAATGCATAAAATAAACAAAAAGCAAAAACCAAAAAATAACTAAAATTCATATGTATCTTAATAACTATTGAAATTTTAAATAACTGTATATTTATTGTGTGAATATCCTGGAAGTACCCAAATAAATGGATATAGATGAGTGCAATATATATATATA
>NW_007729398.1:102860-106818 GCF_000696425.1 Galeopterus variegatus | reverse complement strand
TGAGTGCAATATATATATGAGCGGTCTTCAAAAGCTTCATTAAAATGCACATTATGAAAAAACTGCACAGATTGCAAAATTGTTTTGCACCAAGATAAATTCAGGCTTACTTATTATAAGATATCTGAACAGGATCTAGTTTGAGGCACTAAGAAGGATAAGCCATCAGTTTGAAGAGACCCTATCAGAGCAGCATGAATTCTGCTAAAATTGAAGCAGGAAGAAACATCAAATGTATGATGAAGTCTGTGTGAAAGAATGGTTGAATTATTGATTCTTTCTGAAAACGTTATGGGGACAATGCCCCTAATCGATCATCAGTTTACCAATGGGTAACTCATTTTATGAAGGGACGAGACAGTGTTTAATATGAAGCCTGCAGAAGCAAACTATCCACAGTAATTTGTGAGGAAATATTAAACTTGTTTGTGCCCTAATTGTAAAGGACCAAGGATTAACAGCAGAATCAACAGCCAGCACTATAGACATCGCAATTGGTTCAGCTTACATAATTCCCAATGAAAAATTACATTTGAGCAAATTTTCTGCTCTATGGGTGCACCTAGATCAGCTGTGGACAGGAGCAGAGCTTCCAATGGAAATGTTAAATAACTGAGGTCAAGATCCTGAAGCACTTCTTCAGATTGTAAGAGGAGAAGAAACATGGCTTTACCAGTAGGATCCTGAGGACAAAGCAGAATCAAAGCAATGGCTATGAAGAATTGGAAGTGATTCAGTCAAAGCAAAAGCGAAGGTCATGACAACAGTTTTAGAGAATGCTCAAGGCATTTAGCACGTTGACTTTCTGGAGAGCCAAAGGATGATAGCATCTGTTTATTATCAGTGTTTTGAGAAATTTAGCCAAAGCTTTAGCAGAAAAACACCTGGGAAAGCTTCACCAGAGTCCTTCTCCACATGGCAATGCTCCTGCTCATTCCTTTCATCAAACGAGGGCAATTTTGTGAGAGTTTCTATGGGAAATCTTTAGGCATTCATCTTATATTCATCTTATAGTCCTGAATCGGCCCCTCTGACCTCTTTTTACTTATTAAACTTAAAAAAAATAATTTAAATGGCAGACATTTTTCTTCAGTTAATAATGTAAAAAAGACTGCATTGACATGGGTAAATTCTTAGGATTCTCAGTCCTGTAAGGATGAACCTTGAACTTGATGGAACATATGTTGAGAAATAAAGCTTATATTTTTCATTTTCATTTTTTTTTCTTTTGTCTTTTTTTGTGTCCGGCAACTGATCGCAACCCTCAGTGTCGTGCCCGTACCGGACCAGGACCGGCAACGGGATCGCAACCCTCGGTGTTGCGCCCGCACCTCGTTCAACCAGTGAGTGGGAACCGGTCTGTATGTGGGATCCGAACCCTCAGCAGGAGCGCCGCCGCGCTCCCCAGCGGTGCACTGTAGCAGTGCGCCACCGGGCCGGCCCTCATTTTCATTTTTAATTCCATATTTTGACAAACTTTTTGAAGTCCCTTCATATGTATGTGTGCATATATATACACACACATATATATATGTATTTAAAAATTGTATGTCAAATTTTATTAGGAAGTACTGTAAAGATGGTTTGGCAGAATCTGTTGCAAGTGAGATTTAAAATGGAGTGTAATATGTAAATATACTTTAAATAATGTCAATTCATTTTTATAGCCATGCATATTTCACAAAGCCCCACAAGGAGTAAAGTTAATGTCAAATAGTTGTTTCTTTTTGCCTCCTTAAGAATGCCTTTTGCAAGATCACTGAGAAGTAATATAGATAGATACATAAAAAGTGTCAAAATTTGATCATTTTTGACAGAAACATATAAACAAAGTTAACATTAGTAACATATAAAAATCATCGTTGATAAATTACCCTAACTTGATTAAAGTAGCTCAGTAATTCTCAAAGAGTAATCCCTGAAACAGCAGTACCAACTTTACCTAGGAACTTAAATGCAATTCCCAATACAACATACATACCATCAACCTGGCTTATCAGTGATGATTCACCTTGATAATCTGGCTGAGGTTGCATTTGCTAGTTTTTTCCATGGTAAAGTTACATTTTTAAAATTTAAAATTTCTCCCTTTCACTGTGCACAGTATGCACTGAAGGGTTGAGGAATTGTGCTCCACTTTCTTGAGTGAAGAGCATCTGCATAATTTATTAGGAATTCTTCTGTATAGAAGAGTTGTACACTTTTCTTTGTTTATTAATTTATTCTATCATTTATTAATATCAGCAGGGACTCATGTATATTTATTTCATACTTTGGATTCTAATCTGATGCTATGTTATTTTTCCTATTTTGTTGCTAAAATTATTCCAACTTTGTCCATTCGGAGTTCTTTTGGGTGGCAACAATACTCCTTCAACATTGCCTTCCTCCATTGTTTTGTTTTTGAGCAGTTCCTTACTTTCTGGTAGTACAAGATGTTCTATGCTTCTTTTGTGTATTTTTTGACCCAGTCATAGAATCAGCCATTACTTTAAGGAACCCTGGCTCATTTTATTGGAAAATGGTATTAGAAACCAAGATGTAAAAGCTGTGTTAGTTGAATGTATTTATTATTTTGTTCCTTTTGACCCTATTTTTGGTTTATTAGCTATAACTCTTTTTTGTAATTACTTTAGAGTTTATGGTATACAACATAAATTTATCAGAATTTACCTTATAAGAATGTTGTACCACTCTACATATATTAGGATAACTCAGAAAGTTTTAATCATTACATCAATCATTCCATGAGCTTTTTGAACACTTCAATTTCCCTTCCTTCTCAGTCTTTGCAATATTGTCATACATTTTGCTTCTTCTTAAGTTATAAAACACACATTACATTGTATTATTTTTTCTTTAAGTAGCCAATTTTAAGTAAAATATAAATTTTAAAATATGAAAATGAATTTTTATATTTATGCACATATTTACCATTTCAGGTGATACTTATTCCTTTGTTTATTTAGAGATTTCCATCTGGTATCATTTCTTTTTGCTTAAAAGACTTCTAATATTTTCTGTAGGGCCAAAGTTCAGGTAATTAGTTTCTATAGCTATTGTGCATTAGAAAAAAAGCTTTGCAATTTCTGGTAATTTGTATCTCATTAATATTCATATTCATAAAAAGAAAAGAAAGAAAAAAGCTTTTATATCATATTTTTTTGAGAGATATTTCCTCATGGTACTGAGTTCTTGGCTAACAGGATCTTTTTCCCCTTTCACTACTTTAACACTGTCAGTGCACTGTTTCCTAATGTCAATTATATTCAGCAAGTAGTTTGCAGTAATTCTTATCGTTGATCCTCTGCATGTAATATATCTTTTGTCTCTGGCTTCTTTTACATTTTTTTCTCCATTAATGGTTTTTAAACATTGTGAGAATAGAATTTACTGTAATTTTCTTCAGATCTTGTGCAATTGAAGTCCATTGATCTTCTCAGATCACTGGTTTTATAGTTGTTATCAAATTTGGAAAAGTTTCAGCTGTTATGTCTTCAAATAGTTTTGTGGCCTCTCCTTTGTGCACAGAAGTCACATGAAGATGAGGCTGCTTTAAATTATCTTAAAGTTTAGTGCTATTTTCACTCATTGTTTTCTTTTTGATAGTTTCAATTGCTATATCTTTAAATTTACTAATGTTTTTTTTCATTTGTAGTGTCTAATCTGTATAATCTCATAAAGTAACATATTTTAAATCTTATATATTGTATTTTTCATCTCTTGAAGTTTTATTTGGGTGTTCTTTATATATTCCATATATCTATTTAACATGTTCAGTATTTCTCTTACATTCCTGAACATATAAAATACACTGTTTTAATGACCTTTGTCTATTAATTCTATCATATCAATCCTTTCTGAGACTGTTTCTATTAAATAATTTTCTCTTTCTTGGTGTTATATTTTCCTGTTTATTTCCATGCATTGCATTTCAACAAATATATATATATATAAC
>NW_007729398.1:94035-102366 GCF_000696425.1 Galeopterus variegatus | reverse complement strand
TATATATATATATACACACACACACACACACACACACACGTATAAAGTTTTCTTCTTAGATACAATTATGTTGTTTGGAAACAAATTATTCTTCGGATACTTGGATTTAGGTTTCTTAGGCAGGACCATAGCAGCCTTCAACTTAGGATAATTTTTTCCTCCCTACTGAGGCAATGCCCTCCTGAATATTCTTTCTAATGACCCATACATTATGGGGTTTTCCATTTCTGGCTTGTGGGAACAATAAATGTTTCTGAAGCTGAGTTATTGATATTGTTCTCTTTGCTGTTTTTGGATGGCTGTTTAATTGGCCTTAGGTAGTTTCCTCACATGCACACACTAATCAGTACTCAGCAGAAGACTCCAGGGAGACCATCTTCTTATTCTGGGATCTATTTCTCTGTTCAGCTCTCTCTGTTACTCTGTCTTCTAAACTTCAACCGTGTGAATCTGTCCAGAGTTACAGCTCTAGCTAATCAACTCAGAGAGATCTCCAGGCTTTATCTGGGTTCCTGCTTCTTGCATTGAAGCCTAGAAACTCTTTCTAGACAGTAAGGTTGGATGATCACAGGTCTCACTTTGATTTCTATTTCTTATGGATCACTGTCCAGTGCTACTTGATGACCAATGTTCAAAAAGTATTGTTTGAGGCAGGAAGGTAAGTCCATTTCCTGTGACTCTATCTTGATCTGAAGTAAAAATCCAGATATTTATTTTAATGGTAGTAGGCAGAGTAATGGCTACTGAAAATGTTTATGGCCTAATACCTAGAACCCATGAATTTGTTAGGTTATATGACAAAGGGGAATTAAGGGTGCATATAGAATTGTTTGCTAATTAACTGACTTTAAAATAGGATTATCCTACCTTATCTGTGTGGGCTCATAACATGAGCTCTTAAAAGTGGGATAGAGAGACTAAAGGATAAGTCAGAGTGATTTAATGTAAGACGAACACAACCTACTGATGCTGACTTTGAAGATGGAGGAAGGTAGCCATGAACCAAGGAATGCAGGCAGCTTCTAGAAGTCAGAAAAGGCAAGAAGATGAATTCTCACCTGGCATGAATGAAGTCCTGCCAAAACCATGATTTTAGATCAGTGAGACTGGGGTCAGACTTCTGATGTACAGAACTGCAAAGATAACAGCTTAACATTATTTTAATCCATGAAGTTTGTGATAATTTGTTCCAGCAGCAATAGAAAATGAATGCAAATTGGTGAAAAAAAAATATCTGGAAGTGTCATAGTTCAGAGTTAGAGTTAGATCATGTGCCAAATAGAAGTACATCAGGATCCTAACAATTAGACTGGGACAAATAAGTAAGAATCTGGGCAAGCAGTTTCAACAAGAGCATCATCAGCGAGAACAGAAATGTGATCTACACTAAGGACTTTTTGTTGGATTGCCAATATACTTTTTGTAGAGTGAAGGAACTAGGCTAAAATTATGGTCATTCCAGAGGAAACAAAAGTAGAGGCACTTAGCTAGATTAGAAATAAATCTGGTAATTCCTGACAGCTTTTGCACAAAGTTTTCCAGTTTGTGTAGAGTTTAGTTTAATGGAAATGTTGAAAATACACCAATAGTCAGATATATTATTATAATTCATAGCCTACAAATTGTAATAAAATTGAGTAGTCTCAATTTTAAACCCATTTTCTTTTCCTAGTTGTGATATGGGATTTTCAAAAAAACAAAGAATGTTTTACAAATTTGAGCAATGGGAGACATGGACACAAGCACAATGCACTGCTTTTTAAAATATACATATCCATAGCTTTATAATGTGCTAATCTTCACTGACAGAACATTAGCCATCAGTTAAATGTACTCTTCAGTTGATATTAACATAGTCATGATTATTCACTAATGGGTATTAATCTTGCAGTTTCTAGAGGATTAAGAAATTGCCAGAGTAAATTATGAATCTTCAGTGGCCTGGAAGTAATAATTCTAATTATCAAACTTACACTTACCATTTCTATTCCCTGTTTAGCCTATCAACAAAATTGTGTTTGTCCCTCATTTATTGTAGGATGAAAATGTGTCTCCATCTCAGTGAATAGGAATATAATTGTTAAAATGTATGCCATTGTTTGATTAAATAAAAAGCAGTGTCCAGGCTAATGTAAAATAAAATAGCTTGGAAATTAAACATTGTACCACACAACTATACCCTGATAAACAATGAAAATATTCCAGTATTAATAAAGTATTTTTCTTTCAGAGAACAGCAAGTGAATAATTTTGCCTGACTATACCACATGTATGTGACTGTGGAGCTATGGTAAGAAGTCAGTGATGAGAACAAACTGAGGAATATTTTACAGACCATGAACACACATTTAAAAGCACTTTGAGAAGATGTTTCATGAAAAATTCATACGTTAAAAAATATAATTCTCAAGGGAGTACCGAGTCTGGTACCTGAAAAACAACCAACACTGTGATAAATACTCAAGAAAAAACAAAACCCACTAGTAAAATAAAAATGCTAAGAATAAAGAGAACAAAAAGTTTATTTAACACCTCAAGAAACCAACAAATACAGAAGACAAACAGTAAATCAGGAAGAAAGGGACAAAAGATACTTAAGACACCCAAACAAAAGTCAATAAAATTCTAGGAGTAAATCAACACCTTTCAAAAACAACTATTAAAGTAAAAGGATTAAATACCCCAGTCAAAATCAGAAACTGACTGAATGGATTAAAAAGGTGGACCCAACTATATGCTGCCTTCAAGAGACTTGCCTCACCTGTAAAGACACACATAGACTAAGAATGAAAGGATGGAAAAAAATTTACCATGCAAATAGAAATGAAAAGCGAGCTGGAATAGCTATTCTTTTATCAGATAAAATAGACTTTAAACCAAAAACCATAAAAATAGAAAAATAAAGAAGGCCACTGTATAATAAGTATTTGTCCATCAATAAGACATAGCAATCATAAATATATATGCACCCAATGTCAGAGCAGCCAGATTTATAAAGCAAAGTCTATTCGAAGTAAAGAATGCGATAGACACTAATACCAGAAAAGCAGGGGACCTGAGCACCCCACTCTCAATATTGTGCAGATCATCCAGGCAAAGAATCAACAGAGAAACACAAGATCTAATCAACACTTTAGAACAATTGGACTGGCAGATATCTATGGAACATTCCATCCAACAACCTCAGAATATTCATTCTTCTCATTAGCACATGGAACATTCTCCAGGACAGACCATATGTTAGGTCACAAATCCAGTCTCAACAAATTCAGAAACACATTGGAATTATTCCATGTATTTTTTCAGATCACAATAGATTAAAATTAGAAAACAGTAACAAATAAAAATCTGGAAACTATACAAACACATGGAAATTAAACAGCATTCTACTTAATGACATATGGGTCCAAGAAGAAATTAAACAGGAAATCAAAATATTTACTGAAACTAATGAAAAATAATGACACATCATACCAAAACCTGTGGGATACTGCAAAAGCAGTACTAATGGGGAAATTTGTTGCATTAAATTCTTACTTCAGAAGAATGGAAAGATGGCAAATAAACAACCTAGCACTTTGCCTTAAAGAACTAGGAAAACAAGAACAATCCAAACCCAAGGTTAGCAGATGGAAAGAAATAATTAAGATCAGAGCAGAACTTAATGAAATAAAAAGCCAAAAAAGATACAAAAGATCAATGAATCAAAAAGTTGGTTTTTTGAAAAGATAAATAAAATTGACAAATCATTAGCAGGGCTAACTAAAACACGAGAGAAGACCCAAATAACGAAAGTTAGAATGAAAAAGGTGATATTACAACTAATACCTCAGAAATACAAGAAATCAGTAAAAACTACTATAAACAACTATACGCCAATAAATTTGAAAATCTGGAGCAAATGGATAAATTTTTGGATACACACAAATTACCAAAATTGAGTCAAGAAGATGTAGAAAATCCAAACAGACCAATAAAAATAAAAGGGTTTGAAGCTGTTATGAGAACGCTCCCAACAAAGAAAAGCCCAGGACCAAACGGGTTCACTGAAGAATTCTACCAAACTTTCAAAGAGGAATTGATACCAATTCTCTACGAACTATTCCAAAAGACTGAAACAGAGGCCATTCTCCCAAACTCATTCTATGAAGCAAACATCACCTTGATACGCAAACCAGGCAAAGATACAACAAAAAAAGAAAACTATAGGCCAATATCCTCAATAAATATAGATTAAAAAATCCTCAATAAAATACTAGCTAACAGAGTACAGCAACACGTACACAAAATTATAAACCATGATCAAGTGGGATTCATTCCAGGAATGCACAGTTGGTTCAACACACACAAATCAATAAATGTGATACAACTCATCAATAAAATCAAAGACAAAAACCATATGATCATCTCTACAGACGCTGAAAAAGCATTTGACAAAATTCAACATTCTTTCATGGTAAAGACTCTCTACAAGTTAGGTAGAGATGGAAAGTACATATTAAAAGCCATATATGATAAGCCCACTGCCTATATCATCCTGAACAGCTTTTCCCTTAAGAACAGGAACCAGACAAGGATGCCCATTCTCACCACTCCTATTCAACATAGAGTTGGAAGTACTAGGCAGAGCAATCAGAGAAGACAAGGAAATAAAGGGCATCCAGATTGGAAAAGACGAAGTCAAACTGTCCCTGTTTGCAAATGACATGATCCTATATATTGAACAGCCTAAAGCCTCCATGAAAAAACTCTTAGAGTTGATAATGATTTCAGCAAAGTTGCAGCATAGAAAATCAACACACATAAATCAGTAGCATTTCTATACTCCAACAGTGAACATGCAGTAAAAGAAATCATGAAAGCTAGTTCATTTACATTAGCCACCAAAAAAATAAAATACTTAGGAATAAAGTTAACCAAGAATGTGAAAAATCTCTGTGATGAGAACTACAAACCACTGTTGAGAGAAATTAAAGAGGACACAAGAAGATGGAAAGATATCCCATGCTCTTGGATTTGAAGAATTAACATTGTGAAGTTGTCCATACTACTCAAACTGATCTACAAATTCAATGCAATCCCAATCAAAATTCCAATGACATTTTTCTGTGAAAAGGAAAAAAAAATCCTAAAATTTATACAGAGTAACGAAAGACCACGAATAGCCAAAGCAATTCAGAGCAAAAATAAATAAATAAATAAATAAAATAAATAATAAAAATAAAAATAAACCTGGAGGCATAACACTACCTGACTTTAAACTATACTACAAAACCATAATAACCAAAACAGCATGGTACTGACATTAAAATAGACACAAGGATCAATGAAATAAATAGAGAATCCAGAAGTCAACCCACACACCTACAGCCATCTGATCTTTGACAAAGGCACCAATTCTACACACTGGGGAAGATACTGCGTCTTTAGCAAATGGTGCCAGGAAAACTGGATATCCATATGCAGTGAATGAAACTAGTCCCATAGCTCTCACCATATACCAAAATCATCTCAAAATGGATTAAAGAGTTAAACACACATTCTTAAACAATAAAACTCCTTAAAGAAAGCATAGGAGAAACACTCCAGGAAGTAGGATTGTGTACAGACTTCTTGAATATGACTCCAAAAGCACAGGCAACCAGAGGAAAAATAAACACATGGAATTATATCAAACTAAAAAGCTTCTGCACTGCAAAAAATAAATAAATAAATAAAATTAAGAGTTAATAGACAACCAACAGAGTGGGGGGAAATTTTGCAAAATATACATCTGACAAAGGATTGATATCCAGAATATTAAAAGGAACTCAAACAAATTTATGGCAAGAAAAACAAGTAACCCAATTAAAAAATGGGCAAAGGAGCTAAATAGGCATTTCTCAAAGGACGATATACAAATGGCCAACAGACACATGAACATATGCTCAACATCTCTCAGCATTTGGGAAATGCAAATCAAAACCATACTGAGATACCATCTCACTCCAGTTAGGATGGCTATTATTCATAAAACTGTGAATGATAAATGCTGGTGAGGTTGCAGAGAAAAAGGAACTCTCATACACGGTTGAGGGGACTACAAAATGGTGCAGTCTTTATGGAAAATAGTTTGGAGTTTCCTCAAACTATTACAGATAGATCTACCATATGAACTATTTGACTGCTGGATATATACCCAGAGGAATGGAAATCATCATGCTGAAGGGAAACCTGTACCCCACTGTTTATTGCAGCACTATTTACAATAGCCAAGAGTTGGAACCAGCCCAAATGTCCATCATGAGATGAGTGGATACAGAAAATGTGGTATATCTAAACAATGGAATTCTACTCTGCTATAAAAAAGAATGAAATGCTACCATTTGCAGGAATATGGATGGACTTAGAGAAAATTATATTAAGTGAAATAAGTCAGGCACAGAAATAGAAATACCACATGTTCTCACTTATTTGTTGGAGCTAAAAAATAAAAAAATAAACACACAAACAATGGGTGGGGCAGGGAAGAAGACACAACAATCACAATTCTTTGAACTTAAAACAAGTGAACAGATATGATGCTAATTGGTGGGAGGGGGGAGAGGGAGGAGGGAGGGAGGAATGGGTAAAGGGACATGGAAGTCAAGTCCATTGTGTTGATAAAATAAAATAAAATAAAAAATGATTTACTATAAAAGAGGTCATGGAAGAAAATAGAAAAAAAGAAAAAAAAGTAAATCAGCTACATCATATATTTACAAAGTAAAATTAAAAAAATACTCTCAAGTCAATTGAAGTCAGAAGGGACTTAAATAACTATCCAACTGGATCCTTCATTGAATGATTGAAATATTTCCCATTAATAAGAACAAATGGTTTTATATTTTCTATTTTAATACCTCTGGTGTTATTGAACATACAACCATCCAAAGAAGTCCATTTTATTCATACATAGCTCTAATTGATAGATATTTCTTAGGCATTATCTGTGGCCCTGGCTTTTTATATTTGTTCATACTTATGGAATCCTTCTAATATGTGAAGTCAGCTAAATATGGTCCCCACCTATGAACGAAGTTTTCATTTTATGAATAAAATATAATCAGTTTTTTAAACCATATTTCGTGTAAATAAAATTATTGATATAAGTGAAGGACTTCACATATACCTCTAATAAATTTCATTTGGATAGATTCAACTAGCATTCTTTATTATTATTATTATTATTATTATTATTATTTTATATTTTATTTAATTTTTTTGTCAAAATACAATGTGGTTGATTATTGTGGCCAATTACTGAAACCTCCCTCCCTCCTCCCTCTTCCCCCTCCCTCCCAACAATGTCTTTTCTGTTTGCTTGTCATATCAATTTCAAGGAATTGTAATTGTTATGTCTTCTTCCCCCCTGCCCCATTTTTTGTGTATTTATTTATTTATTTTTAGCTCCCACAAATAAGTGAGAACATGTGCTATTTCTCTTTCTGTGCCTGACTTGTTTCACTTAATATAATTCTCTCTAGGTCCATCCATGTCATTGGAAATGGCAGTATTTCATTCTTTTTTATTTTTTTTTTTTATTTTGTCAATATACACTGTATATGATTATTGGTAGTATTGCATTGTGTAGATGTACCACATTTTCTGTATCCACTCATCTGATGATGGACATTTGGGCTGGTTCCAACTCTTAGCTATTGTAAAGAGTGCTGCAATGAATATTTGAGAACAGGTATACCTTCGACTTGATGATTTCCATTCCTCTGGGTATATTCCCAGCAGTGGGATAGCTGGGTCATATGGTAGATCTATGTGCAATTGTTTGTGGAACCTCCATACCATTTTCCATAGAGGCTGCACCATTTTGCAGCCCCACCAGCAATGTATGAGAGTTCCTTTTACTCCACCATCTCATCAGCATTTATCGTTCACAGTCTTTTGGATTTTAGCCATCCTAAACTGGGTGAGATGGTATCCCAGTTTGGTTTTGATTTGCACTTCCCAAATGCTGAGTGATGTTGATCATTTTTTCATATGTCTGTTGGCCATTCTTATATCTTCTTTTGAGAAGTGCCTATTTAGCTCTTTTGCCCATTTTTTAATTGGGTTGCCTGTTTTTTTCTTGTAAAGTTGTTTGAGTTCCTTGGATATTCAAAGCTCTTGGAGTTGGTAAATGATTTCAGCAAAGTAACAGGATACAAAATCAACACAAAAAAATCAGTAGCATTTCTATTCACCAATAGTGAACATGCAGAAAGAGAAATCAAGAAAGCATGCTCATTTACAACAGCCACCAAAAAAATAAAAAACTTAGGAATTGAGTTAACCAAGGATGTGAAAAATCTCTAT
>NW_007729398.1:22910-93988 GCF_000696425.1 Galeopterus variegatus | reverse complement strand
CATACTACCCAAAGTGATATACAAATTCAATGCAATCCCCATCAAAATTCCAATGATATTTTTCTCAGTAGTGGAAAGAACTATCCAGACATTTATATGGAATAACAAAGACCACGCATAGGCAAGGCATTGCTGAGCAAAATAAAATAAAATAAAATAAAGCTGGAGTCATAACACTACCTGACTTTAAACTACACTACAATGCTATAATAACCAAAACAGTATGGTACTGTCATAAAAACAGACACACTGATCAGTGGAACAGAATAGATAATCCAGACATCAACCCACACACCTACAGCCATCACATCTTTGACAAAGGCATCAAGCCCAAACACTGGGGAAGAGATTGCCTCTTCAACCAATGGTGCTGGGATAATTGGATATCAATGTGGAGGAGAATGAAACTAGACCCATACATTTCTCCATACATTAAAGTCAACTCAAAATGGATTAAAGAATTAAATATGCACCCTGAAACAATAAAACTTCTTAAAGAAAACATAGGAGAAACACTTCAGGAAGTAGGACTGGACACAGACTTCATGAATATGACCCCTAAATCACGGACAACTAAAGGAGAAATAAACAAATGGGATTATATTAAAATAAAAAGCTTCTGCACAGCAAAAGAAACAATTAACATAGCTAAAAGACAACCAATAGAGTGGGAGAAAATATTTGCAAAATATACATCCAATTAACATTCTAATCTATCAAAATATATTTTTGGTTCTAACCTCCTAAGTCTTCCTATACTAATGTCATACACAAATACACAAATTATAACAGAATGTCATTGATAGCATTGATATTTTTATTAAGAGCTGCTATAAATACATATACATATATATAGTTATATATATGTGTGTGTGTGTGTGTGACTTGGATATATATAGATAGATATAGATATAGATATAGATGATATAGATATAGATTATTTATAAGAGAAATGTCTGTTACATGATTTTGGTGAGTACATTTTAGGTTGATAGGAACCCAGAAGTCAGTGCTGTCTGTATGATGTGAGATTGGTCAACCAGTTAAGAGATCAACCTCACATTATTAACATCTAGCCCAGATCTTTCTATCTTTTCTAGAAGTACACATTGAAACTCCCTGATTAAATACAGATTTACTGTTCCTACTTCTATATTTCCCTTATGCATTAGTCTAGAAACACAGTAAAAAAGCAAATAATGTTGCTGATTAGTGCTCATGTTTTCATTTCAAAATAGTCAACAATTTACTTACTGATTCATTTTTTAATTTTACTGAAATTAACAGACATGGCACCCAAATTCCTTTCACTTTTGATGAAAATCAGAACAATGGTTTTCTATATTCAGCTTTCATACCCCATTCAAATTCTTCAGAATAACAAAAAATGTATTGCCAGATATGGTGATGCAACTATTATGCTCACTCAGAATTCTCTTATGTAATTAATTTGGGTCAGGATCCTCGAAGACATCTCAGGTGCTCTTATGTTCTACTTACACACCCTTGGATGGAAATTTTTCTTACCAGTATTGGTTACATATTTTCTTATCTTAAACTTACTCATCGTGCCTGAGAAGATGGAAACACAACAGAAATTAAGTAGTTTCGTTTTATCTTCATCATCCACAAACGTCCCATTCATACTTCTCCTTTACTTGTTGTATTTGTTTTTATTTTAAAGATTATTTTAAAATCTTATTTGAATGATTTCATCGCTTTGCAATATCTTCCCATTTCACCCTTATATTATCATTGTTATATTGCAATTGCAATTTTAAAATATTTGACTTTGAAAAAATGAATCTAGACACAAATCTTAAACCAGTCACAAAAGTTAATTCATAATTAATCATAGACTTAAATGTAACGTGCAAAACTATAAAATACCTATAATATAACATAGGAGAAAATCTAGGTAAGCTTGTATTTGGTGATTACTTTTTAGATATAACACTAAAAGCATGATTTATGAAAATAATAATATAGACTTCATTGAAATTAAAATTTTCCACTCTACAAAAGACAATACTAACAGAATGAAAAGACAAGCTAAAGACTGGGAGAAAATGTTTGCAAAACACATACCTGATAAAGGACTGATATTCAAAATATACCAAAAAAACCCCTCTTAGAAATCAATAGTAGGAAAACAAACAACTCAATTAAAAAGTCTGCAAAAGATTTGAATAGACACCTCAACAAAAAAGATGTACAGATAGGAAATAAACATATGAGAAAATGCTCAAAATTATAGGACATCAGGCAATAGAAAATGAAAATAGCAATGAGATACCATTAGAAACCCATTAGAATGGTTAAAAGCTGAACCACTGAGAACACCAAATTCTGGCTAGAAAGTGAAGCAGCAGGAACTCATGCATTGCTGGTGGAAATGTGAAGCGGTACAGTCACTGTGGAAGACAGTTTGGCAGCTTTTTGTAAGAAGAATTGAACATATTCTTACCATATGATACAAAAATTGCACTCTGATATTTATGCAAATGACTTGAAAACTCATGTCCACACAAAAACCTGAATGTTTATAGCAGTTTTATTCATAATTGTCAAAACTTTGAAGCAACGAATATAAGTGTATGGATAAACACAAAGTGTTACATTCATACAGTGAAATATTATTCTGTGCTAAAAAGAAATGAGTTATCAAGCCATGAAAACACAAACAGGAACCTTAAATGCATATAGCTAGTAAAAAAAAATCCAGCCCCAAAAGGCTACATACCATATGATTCTGACTATTTGATATTCTGAAAAAAGCAAAATGGTAGACAGTGAGAAGATCAATGGTTGTCAGCAGCCAGGGCAGTGGCTGGTGGGGGAGAGGCAGAGATAAATAGAGAACAGAGGATTTTTAAGGTGGTGAAACTACTCTGTATGATAGTGTATTGGTACATACGTGTCATTATACATTTTTCAAAACATAGAATGTTCAACACAAAGAATGAATCCTAATGTAAATTATGTCCTCAGTTACTAATTAGTAGCTCATGAATTTTAACTATGAAAAATGTTAATAATAGCAGAAACGTGGGGGGGGAGATGAAGGGATACTTGGGAACTTGGGAATTTCTGCACAATTTTTTTTGAACGTATACCTGCTCTAAAAAATAAAATATGTTAATGTTGAACAAATGAAAAACTATTTTTAATTTCATCCTTTATACCAATGAATTCATGGCCAGCCATGTAGTGCTTTCTCCGTTTATTTACTGTTTCCTAAAGTTTCTCATTGTAATAATCTGCAATTATTTTAAAAAAAACTCATTTCAGGCACCAAGCCCTATTAATTCTTCTTTCCTTATAACTCCAATGATACTCTCTCTATTAAAACCTTGCTTTGATTTTTGCAGTAGCCCTCAAACAGCTCACCTCACCTCAGTGAATGTCCTCATCAGTCTGTATTCCTTTTATCATCAGTGTTCTTTCTAACTTCCAAATTTTTTTTAATGTAAAATCCGTGGTTGAAATCTTTTTTTCAGTATACATGTTTTTGCTTTCTTACCATGGCATTAAATGACCAACACAATTTCACTGTATCTATATTTTATATCTTATGTTTTTGTAACACACTTTCCAGTAAAAATATACACCACATACACAGAAACATATACACATACTCTACATGACAAATACGCAATAACATTCACTCTTCTTTAAACATGTCATATTCTATTAGGTCACTATAACTTCACACATGCTATTCTTTCTTCTTCTACCTCCACATGAATAGAGTTTCCAAAAATAATTTAAGAACTATGTAAAATTGTTGTCTGAGAATTAATAACCAATAAAAACAAAACAAAACATTTAAAAAATAAATAATGCAATTTCTTTTTTAAATTTGTGTCTTATCAAAATCTTTCTAGATATCCTAAGTTAAGTTGTTCACTTCCTCCAGAAAAATTATTCAAAAGCCTGTTTTAGATTTATAGCATGATTATTTAAGTATTTACATGTTTGTTTTCTGTCTTCTTTAGATTAACAGGCTCTTCTGGGAAGATATACTATCTTCTATTTTACACAGTGCCCAGATAGCAACTTGCATATAGAAAGAATTCATCTGCCTAAAAAAAAATCAACTTATAAAAAATATTCAACCATTTTTGAAAAATGAGTAAATTACAACAAATTAATCTTCATTGTATTCATCAATAATAACATCACTTTGTACCCCCTAAACATATTCAACTATAATTTATCAATTTGCAATTACAAATGTAAATTATAAAAAACATATTGCTATTTCATCTTTCATCTTAACAGGCCAGTATATATTAAATGCTACATTTTTCTTTTTTCATTTCTACACATGTGACTGATCAGAAAATTTCTTTGAAAATTCTGAAATGCAAGTTCACTGGGTTATTATTCATGGTTTGTGCATTGCTTTATACCTGAATCTAAAAATGTTATTTTCAACTATTTACCCAAATTATTTTAATAGCCTTGCAAAATCTAACTGCATTGTCATCAAAACCAGTTTAATTAACACATTTATTCTAAATGCTTTTTCTAATAGCAAACACTTACACAATGCTCCACTAGACATTGTGCTGTACACATGTAATACCAGAATGGTAAAAAAAAAAAGAAAAGAAAAGAAAAGAAAGAAAGAAATTAAGCTCTGTATTTAAATTTGCAGTATGTCAGAATCTATAATCTTTGCCCTCCCCAAAGAATATTATTTTTCTCCTTCCAAAAGACAAAGCATAGCTCAGCCTGAGAAATTCTTTAGCCAGTTAATGGTGTGATAACACTAAAATAAAATAGAAATGGGAGTTTTCATTAGATAGTCATTTTACTCAAGTTTTCAGGAGCCAAATGACCATCATCCACATCTTTCATTTTCCATATTGAACTACTTAAAATGGTCACTTATGTATCATTTTATTTTTAAGCACTTATTACTCTATTAAGTTCAGAGGATCTTATTAAAATGTTAGTATGAAAATAAATAAGATTTTGTTTCAATGAAATACATAAATTATTTTATTTTTATTACCCAGTAATTCCATTAATGTATTCTCATTGGTCAAATTTAAGCAACATTGAATTTTACAGATAAGTACCTTAAATATGAGTTTTCTCTACTCTGCTATTTACTACCACCTATTGTTAAGTTCTCACTTTTCTGAAGAGGCAATTTCTGCCAATATTCTGGTATACATCATCCTGTTCCCTCTCTGTTTGTATACAGAAACATACAGCACAAACACACACATACATACATCCAGTATCCATGTTTTTTCACATATAAATTATGCTCTGTGATAAGTTTTATTTCATTGAAATGTGTTTTAATGTTACATATAGGTTTTTCTTTTCTATGTACTGGAGAACATAATAGATATTTTCACACTAGAGGTCATGAGGATTGGCAGAATTAATACATGTAAATCATTTTGTGTCTTCAATTTATAGTAAACACTAATTAAATGTTGGATAATAGTATGTCATGGTAAGGAGTTACCATAACTTAGTTATTTCTTGCAGATTACTTGAAGTTTTTCATTGTTACAAACAATTCTATAGAGATTTTTGCTAACATAACCTCAGCAATTGTCAAATATTACTAGAAGTCTAATTGATGCTCAAAGCATATGTTCATTTTAAATTTTATGTATATTGCCAAAGTGCCTTTAAAACAGACTTATTTCATTAATTTGTTAAAGTTGTTTATTTTTTGGATAAGATCTCTATTAATTATCAAAGAGAAAAAATAAGTTTTGGCAAGGATGTGAAGAAGAGGGAACCCTTGCATATTGTTGGTGAGAATGTAAATCAGCACAGCTATTATAGAAAACAGTATGGAGGCTCTTCAAGGAATTAAAAATAGAATTGCCATATGAGTCAGTAATCTCACTACTGGGAATATATCCAAAAGAAATAAAATCAGTATGTCAAAGAGATATCTGAACTCCACGTTTGTTGCAACATTATTCACAATAGCCAGAATGTGGAATCAACTTGTGTCCATCAGCAGATGAATGGATAAAGAAAATGCATTGTATACACAAAATAGCATGCTATTTAGCCTTAATAAAGAAGAAAATCTTGTCATTTGCAACAACCTGGATAAACCTAGAGAACATTATGTTAGGTGAAATAAGCCAGGCACAAAATGTCAAATACTGCAAGATCTCACACATATGTGGAGTATTAAAAAGTTGGTTTCATAAGGGCAGAGAATAGAATGGTGGTTACCAGGGGCTGTTGAAGTGGTGGGGGAGAAGTTTGGGGAGATGTTGTTTGAAGGTTACAATATTTCAGTTAGATAGGAGAAATAAGTTCAATAGATTTTTTGTACAACATGGTGACAATAGTTAATAACAATACATTGTATTCTTTTTTTTTTTCTTTTTGTCTTTTTTCGTGTCCGGCAACGGGATCGCAACCCTCGGTGTTGCTCCCGCACCTCACTCAGCCAGTGAGCGGGAACCGGTCTGTATGTGGGATCTGAACCGGCGGGAGCGCCGCCACGCTCCCAAGTGGCGCACTGTAGCAGTGCGCCACTGGGCCGGCCCATACATTGTATTCTTGAGAAATATTGAGTAGATTTTAAGTGTTCTCACTACAGAAAGGAAAACTATGGAAGGCAAGGCAAAGAAAATTGCCAGAGAGAAAGAGAGAGAATATATAATTCAAAAAGGGTTAATCCATGACAAAGTCATAAGTCTTAAGTGTGTGTGCACCAAACAAAAGAGCTGCAAAATATGTAAAGTAAAATCTGATAGAGCTGAAAGGAGAAAAAGGTAAAAGATAAATCCCCAATTGTAGTTGGAGATTTCAACACTTTTCTCTCAATAATCATTAGAAAAACTAGGCTGGAAATCAGCAACGACATAAAAAATTCAAAAACATTTTCAACCAACGACCTAGGTGATATCCATAGAACACCCTACTCAAGAAAAACAGAACACTTTCTTTTTAAATGTCCACAGAACACTCACCAAGATAGGCATTATCCTGAGTCATAAAACAAACCAAAACAAATCAAAAGTTATTGAAATCATATGGAGTGCATTTTCCACCCACAATGAAATCAAACTAGAAAGGAGTACCAAAGAGGAAATTTTAACACAATTCTGAATATTTCACTTGTTAAAGAGGAAGTCTCAAGAAAAATCCAAAAAAAAAAATACATTTCACAGAATGAAAATTAAAATAAAGCATACTAGGGTTCTTCAAAAGTTCATGAAAAAAATGGAATTTGAAGATAATACAAATCTTTCCATTACATTTTTCAAGACCCCTCATATAAAACTAGCAGGGCATAGTACAATCATTTCTGAGGGGGAATTTATAATACTAAATGAAGACATTAGAAAAGAGAGAAAGTCTTGCACCAATAATCTGATATATTTTCTCAAAAACTCATAAAAGAAAAGAGCAAAATAAACCCAGGCAAGCAGAATGAAGGAAATAATAAAGATTAACAGCAGAAGTCACAAAACTGAAAGCAGAAAAACAATAGAGGAAGTCAATGAAACAAAGTGTTGTTTTTCTTTTCTTTCTTTCTTTTTTTTTTTTTTTTTTTTTTTAAATCAACAAAATCCTCAAACCTCTATCAAGATTATCAAAGAAAAAAAGGAGGGAATACACAAATTACCAATTTCAGAAATGATATTGAAGATATAACTACATACCCTGCAGACATCAACAGGAACAGAAAGAAATACTATGAACATCTCTACACACATAAGTTTGACAGCTCAGATAAAAAGGAGCAATTTTTTGAAAACCACAATTATTACAACTCATCCAATATGAAATAAATGATTTGAATAACTCTATAACTATTAAGAAAATCAAATTTGTAATTAAATAACTTCCAAAAAATGTATCTGGAGAATTCTACTAGATATTAAAAAATAATTCTACACATCTTTTCAGGAAATAGAAGAAGAGGGAACACATCTCAATTTGTTTTATAAAGCTATTATTACCCTTATACCAAAACCAGAAAGAGTTAAAAATACTTACAGACCAATATCCCTCATAAATATAGACACAAATATACTTAACAAAATATTACTAAATAGACTTTAGTAATACATAAGAAAGAATTATACACTATGACCCGTTGGAGTTAATTCCAGGTACACAGTACTTGTTCAATATTCAAAAATCAAACAATGGAGCCCTTTACAATAATCCAATGATCAAGACTGTGTGATACTAGCAGAGGGATAGACACATAGATCAGTGGAACAGAACAGAAAATCCAGAAATAGACCCACACAAATATATCCAACTGATTTTTGGCAAAGGTGAAAAAGCAATTCAATGAGGAAAAGATAGCTATTTTAACAAATAGTCCTGGAGCAAGTGAACATCCATAAGGAAAAAAATAAAATAAACCTCCACCTAAGTCTCACATCTTATATAAAATTTAACTCAAAATGGATCACTGCCTTAACTGTAAAACTACAAAACTTAATAGAACAAAATAGGAGGAAATCTTTGGGATGTAGGGTTAGGCTATGTGTTCTTAGATTTCACACCAAAAACACACTTTAGAAGTTCTGGGAAGAAGGCAGCTTAGAGGTACTCAGGACACATTTCTCTCACATAAGAAGATTGAAATGGGACCACTGCTACCACTATCGCAATTGTCAGAGCCATTATCTGGTCCCAAAACTGTTGCCCATCACACAGCAGCTGTCTGCAGAGCAGCAATTCTGTGCATGGCCTATCTCGGCAATGAGGAACTCCACAGACGCAAGAGAAGTGGCTGCAACCACCCCCACCATTGTGGCCACCAGGAATTAATCCTGCAGCTACCAAGGACACAGTGGAGGTGAGAGAGGCAGCTGCAACAACCCGTACCATTTCTGCCATAGTGAGTTAACCCTGTAGCTGCCAAGGCCACTGAAGGAGTCAGTGAGGAAGCTGCAGACCCCAGCACCACTGTTCCTGCAGCAAATTAACCCTGCAGCCACCAAGCCTGCTGCAGACAAGAGTGGAGCAGTTGTAGCCATTGCTGCCACTGTTGTCATGACAAGGTAACTCTGCTGTCATGTAGGACAAGAGCAAGGACACTACAGACAACAGTGAAGCAATACCAACCACTGGTAGCACTACTGCCCCCATGAGGTAACACCTCTACTGCTGTGGACACTGCAGAGACATCAGAGGCTACAGCAACTAACAGCAGCACTGCCACCCACAAGGTAACCCCGCTTGCCCCTCTTCTGCTGTAGACAGCACAGATGGGAGGGAGACAGGTGCAGCCTCTGGCACTACTGCTGCCTCCATGAAGTAAACCCACTGTCACTGCAGTCACAGCAAACTTGAGAGAAGTAGTTGCAGCTTCCAGTGCTGCTTCCACTTTCACAATGTAACGCCATTACTACTGTGGGCACTGTAGACAAAAGGGAGGAAATGACAGCTATCAGTGCATCTGCTGCCTCTGTGAATTACATCAGCTGTTGCTGCAGTCACTGTAGTTGTGCAGGCAGCTGTGAAGGTAACTATAGCCAAGTGAGTGGCTATTGCAACCACTACTGCTGCAGTCACTACCACCACCAGCACCACAGGATAGCTACCAATGCTATGCAAATAGCCTGCCACCTCTGGGGCCAAGGCTACCATGCAAGCAAACATGCCAAAGCCACTGACCCCACAAGGGAGGGCTGCTACCAAAGCGGCAGTCATAGTGTGTGCATACTAAAAATATGCACATACTAAAAAATACTAAAAATATTGAGGGAAAAAACAAGAAATTGTGAGTCCACCAAATGAATGTAATAACTCTCAAGAGTCATACTCCGTAAATCAAGAAATGCTTGAAATTACCAAAAAGGAAGTTCAATGAGATACAAGAAGATTCAGTTACATGACACAATGAACTGAGCAAAATATCCAGGATATTAAGGAGGAAATCTACAAAGAGATTAATAATTTAAAAAAGAATGTAGTAGAACTCATGGAAATGACAGCAAAAAACTTCCTAGGTATAGGGACAATCATCAACCTTCAGATTCAAGAGGCTCAATGATCCTCAAACAGTTTCAGTCCAAAAAGGCTCTCTCTAAGACACTTTGGAGTCAAACTGTTCAAAGTCAAAGTCAAAGAAAGAATCCAAAAAAAACAGCCAGAGAAATGTGTCAAGTCACATATAAAGGACTCCCCATCAGACTAACAGCAGACTTCTCAATAGAAACTCTAAAACATTTAAATAAGAATTAATACCAATTCTCTTCAAACTATTTCAAAAAACGGAAACGCCATTCTCCCAGACTCATTCTGCAGCTAATATCACCCTGATACCAAAGCTAGACAATGATTCAACAAAAGAGGACAACCATAGGCCAATATCCTTGATAAACATAGATGCAAAAATCCTCAAAAATATTAGAAAACAGAATACAGCAACAAGTCAAAAAATTATACACCACGATAAAGTGAGATTCATCCAAGGGATGCAAAGGTGGTTCAATATATGCAAATCAATAAATGTGATAGATCACATCAACAAAATCAATGACAAAATCCACATGATTATTTCAGTAGATGCAGAAAAAGCATGTGAAAATTTAAATAACTTCATGATAAAGACTCTCAGCAAATTAGGTATGGAAAGAAATTATGTCAACATAATAAAAGCCATATATGATAAACTCTCTGCTAAAATCATCCTGAATGAGGAAAAGTTGAAAGATTTTTCCCTTGAGAATGGGAGTGAGACAAGAATGTCCACTGTCACCATTCCTATTTAACATATCACTGAAAGTACTAGCCAGAGAAATCAGGCAAAAAATGAAATAAAGGGCACTCAGATTGAAAAAGATGAAGTCAGATTGTCCCCATATGCATATGACATGATCTTATGCCATATATATAGAGCAGCCTAAAATCTCTATGAAAAAAAATTCTTAGAGTTGATAAATGATTTTAGTAAAGTTGCAGGATACAAAATCAACATGCAAAAATCAGTAGTGATTTTGTACTCTAACAATGAATTAGCAGAAAAAAATCAAGAAAGCAAGCCCATTTACAATAGTCACACAGACACACACAAAAATACCTGGGAATCAACTAACCCAAGGAAGTGAAGAGTTCTACAGTAAGGACTGCAACTCACTGTTGAAAGAAATTAAAGAGGATATAAAAAGATGGAAAGTCGTTCCTTGCTCCTGGATTGGAATAACTAAAATTGTGAAAATGTGCATTCTACTCTAACCAATCTACAAATTCAATGCAATCCTCTCAAAATACCACTGACATTCTCCACAGAAATAGAAAAAGAAATTCTAACATTTATATGGAACAACAAAAGACCCCAAATTGCCAAAGCATTCTTGAACAAAATAAAGTTGTAGGCATAACACTACCTGACTTAAACTATACTACACAACGATAGTAACCAAAACAGTATTGTACTGGCATAAAAACAGACACTCAGACCTATAGAACAGAATAGAGAACCCAGAAATCAACCCACAAATCTATAGCCAACTGATGTTCAACAAAGGCAATGAGAACATACATTGGAAAAAATGGTACTGGGAAAACTGGATTTCCATATGGAGAAGAATGACCTGTACCTCTCACCACATACCAAAATCAATTCGAAATGGATTAAAGACAAATATAAGACCTGAAACTCTAAAACACCTAGACAAATATTCAGGGAAGCACTTCAGGAAGTAGGACTGGCAAAGACTTCATGGGTATGATCCCCAAAGCACAGGCAACCAAAGGAAAAATAAACAAATGGGATTATATCAAACTAAAAAGCTTCTGCACAGCAAAAGAAACAATTAACAGAGCAGAAAGATAACCTACAGAGTGTTAGAAAATATTTGCAAAATATGCATCTGACAAAGGATTAATATTCAGAATATACAAGGAACTGAAACAACTAAACAAGTAAACCAATTAAAAAATGGGCAAAGGAGCTGAATAGGCGTTTCTTAAAGGAAGATATGAATGGCCAACAGACACATGAAAAAATGTTCAACATCACTAAGCCTCAGAGAGATGCAAATCAAAACCAGATTAAGATGCCATCTCACCCCAGTTGGACTGGCTATCATCATAAAGATGGAGAATAACAAATGCTGGTGAGGTTGTGAAGAAAGATGAACCCTCCTACACTGTTAGTGGTACTGTACATTGGTGCAGCCATTATGAAAAATGGTATGGGGATTCCTTAAACAGCTTCAGATAGAACTACCATGTGATCTAGGAATTCTGCCACTAGGTATATGCCCAAAGGAGTGGAAAGAATCATGTTGAAGAGATACCTGCACTCCCATGTTTAATGCAGCTCTATTTGCAACAGCCAAGAGTTGGAACCAACCTAAATGCCCATCATCAGACTATTGGATAAGGAAAATGTGGTATATAAACACAATGGAATATTACCCTGACATAAAAAAGAATGAAACATTGCCATTTTCAGCAACATGGATGAACTTAGAGAAAATCGTGTTAAATGAAATAAGCCAGGCACTGAAAGAGAAATGCCATATGTTCTCACTCATAAGTAGGAGCTAAAATAGTAAACATATAAGTAAATGAAAGAAAGAAAGAGACAAGATTTACAATAGCACATTGAACTTTCAAAAGGAGAACTGAGGTTACTAGAAATGGGAAAGGAAGGGCAAGAGTGGAATTGGTACGAGGCCATGAATTGCGATGACAGTGTATATTATTAAATATAATATTTATTCTGATTTGAGCATCACATAGTGCACATGAGTACTGATACTCAACTCTGTACCTCCCAGATATGTACAATCATCTATGTTACAATAAAAAAACATAAAAAGTAAATAAAATCTTGTATAGTCAATGGACCAGGTGTTTTGAGACTGAATCAAGTCAAGTGTGTGTAACAGAATTATAAATATCTGAAATAAAAATTTTGACATATAGAAACACAATTTATAAAAGAAAAACCATAAAATAATGGGACTTCATTATACTTATAAACTTTTTCACTGTGAAAGAACCAGCAGGAGGATGAAAAGACAAGGGACAGACTGAGAGAAAATATTTGCTAAGCACATATACCATAAAGGACTCATAACTAGAATCAATAAAAAACAGCAAAAATCTCTCAAAAATGAAATCAGTTCAATTAGAAAATGAGCATATGTCTTGAAGAAGCATTTGATCTACAACTAAGTGCAGATAGCAAGTAAGCAGGAAAAAAGATTTTCATCAACATTAGCTATTAGAAAAATGGAATCTAAAACCATCATTTGACCTCACTATACAAGTATCTAAATGCCTAAAAAAATAGTAATAACAATAAATACTGAAGAGGACGTGGAGAAACTGGATTTTTTGCACATTATTCACAAGAATGTAAAATGGTACATCCACTCTGGGAAACTTTGGCAGTTACAGTAAACACATAACTACCATATTCCTTCAGTGAGAAGAAAGTGGATTATAATCAGATAGAATGGAGAATTTGAGGTTGTTGGCAATTTATTATTTCCTCACCTATGAAGGTGCAAGTGTATTTGCTCTACTATAATTTGATAAAAATTACATATATGCTTTTCTTTATTTGTTTATATTTCTCAGTAAAGTCTTTTATTAATAGAAATGGGAACAGAATGCTGTCAGTAATTGGCTAGAAGTTTCCAATAAATCCTCTCTTGACTTTAATTTAAAATGTTTATGGAAAAACAAAGATAATGACATGTGCTATAAAACTATGATTGTGGAACTATGTAATGAGGACATAACGAGGACATCTAATAGGATGCTTCATTGACCCAAGGCCAAAAAAATGAAATAAGAAGAAAAAAAAAAAAGAACCAGGCTTTGACTTTTGGCACAAATATTATATGAAACAGAGGCTACCTGAGAAAATATGAAGGGAGACACAACATTTGCTTCCTGTTTCACAAAAACCATAATCCGTATGAACCAGATAATTACAGATGCTGTTTTATTTTAACTTATCCAGAGTTATAGCTTCTTATACTTCACTATTTTTCATAATCATTTTGAAAGTGTAATTTCCTGAAAATATCTGAGCAGTAAGTAGTAGAGGATGGGAAGGTGGTTGGCTTGCAGAGGTCTATTTCAGCTAAGGTGAGAAATTCATCCCAGTTGCCCTTACTGCCCCACTTTTAAAATGGAAAACACCATGCACCAGGAATCCCTTCTGTCCTAAGCAAACCGAGGCAGCTGGTCACCCTAAGTGAAAGGTGAAAGTCCCACAGGTAAATTACTATTTATACTATCACAGAGTGGAATAATTTTGGAGAATTAAGTAACGGGGATTTTTAATATTCTACTTATTTTATTATTCAAAAGTATTGGAGAATGATATGATACAGGTAGAAGAGAATAATCACCTTAGAAGAGCAGAGGTTACTTAAAGTTAAACTGGGAAGTGCTCACATCATCCAACAATAACTATACACTAATAAGGAGGATCCAATTATTTCACAATGACTAATGAATAGAATTAATGATTAATCATATAGTCAGTCCATCAGATGATACACATGTTTGAATAAGTGACAGCCTTATTCAAGGTTTAAGTAATGAGAAAGAAAACTTCAAATATTCGTTTTACATCTGCAACAGAGTAAAAGAAAATAAATTTATAAGCACAAAACAAAATAAAATAACAATAATAAACAGAATAACGAAAAGGGAGTTGATTTAGATAACTATTAAAAAGAAATTAAATAATGAAATTTACATTGTGAACAGTAGTGAACAGAAATGAAACTACAGAAAATGGAATCAATGAAATGAATTACAAACTTGAGAAGCAGCCCAAAAATGTAGAAAAGAGCACAAACCAAATATATGAAAATCATGTAGGGAAAGGTGATAAAGATGAAAGACAGAGCACTTACATTTATCTTTCCTCATTTCCACATTTTTGCATTAGTCTTGTTAAAGATACATAATCCAATTTAAATACATTAGTGATTAATGTTGCATTTTCAAAAGCATTTGTTTAATATTTTAATAGGTTATAAATTTTAAAAGGTTTAGCTACACAGATTTTATAACATTTATTTTCATTTCATATTTGAGATATTAATATTAAAAATTTAAAGCATCACCTTTTTACCAAAAAAAAAAGAAAATAATAGGAAATGGTAGTTTACTCCATATCTTAGGATACGAACAATAAAATCTGTTAGCAAGTTATTTTCTATGTTTAAAATATTTATTTTAAATTTACTGAGAACTTATTCTTCATAGAGTACAGCATACACTAAATGTAAAGCTTAACTGTTAAAAATGATTTTGTTGAAAATGCCTACTTAATTCTTCATAGATTAAAAAAAATACTTTTTTCTCTGGTTTACTAAAATGCAATTAAAATTATTTCATTAAACAAGAGCCCACTTTTAGAGTCATGATCAAATACAGTTATGAAAACTATCAACCAAACATATGTTTTCAAATAGTTTGAGGCAAATGAAAATAAAGCTTAAATTCTTAATTAAGCATAACTGCTGCCTTAAACAGTATCTGAGAAATACTTGACACTTAACTAATTTCTTGTATTGAAAGTGTGATGCATTTTCTGACTATTTTGTAACATAACAAACATTACGTTTCAAAACAAAGACAAAGATAACATATAAAAAAAGAAAGGTTAACAAATTAGTTTTTAACAGACATGGTGAAATAATATTCAAAGCAGTCTATTTTTATCATTCTGGACAAATTGAAAGGATAAAATCAGAAAGCATAGTATTTATTGTTAACTTGTTAAAATGCAAAAGTAAAAAATTGGAATAAAGTTTGGTCATGTGATACTGGAAAAGATGGTATACTGGAAAATGAAAAATAAGAAATGCCCTAAAGATAATTACCCAAATTCTACAGAGACCTCTGCAGGTATAAAGAGGTGAACTTGATTTGTTAAGAAAGTTCTGAAGGAATAAAAAAATAACATATTTCTCTTTTCTATATTCTATTCTGGTATCTCTTTTGTGGTCTCAGGGTTCTTTGGGATGGTTTGAATATGGGGTAGAGGTGCAGAAGAAATAGAAAGAATCAGGCAGAGTTATTGCATGCAGGATTTGTTCTAATTTAAAATTGTACAATGCTTCAGGATAATTGAGCTATAAATCAATACAGCTTTTAGTGCACTTTGGGATGAAGAATGCCCAATTTCCCTGAGCTGTATTTTAAATATGTTTGTTTCACAGTAATATGCATGGAAAGTATGTTGGATGGGTGAGGATTAGTTAACATCAAACTTCAAAGGAAGCTTTGTATCTTTCTTTTTTGTTCATGAACTAGTTTTATGCAACACTTTCCCAACTGTTACTATTGACTTCTTTTGCCTTTAACTAGTAAAGTACTGACCAGGGGATGGTTGTTTGAATCAGTTGGTTTTCAATCAGTCATTCTCTGGGAATCACTACCTGCAATTAATTTCAAAGTATCCTTCAGAAAGTCCCCCATGGAAGAAATTATATATTATTTCCTATCTAAATAGAGGATGGACTTCAGTGTACTTAACCTCAAAGTAAATTTTAGAAAAAGAATCGCAAATACCAACTAGTTATCTGAATGCACTTTTTAGTTTTAGAGGGCTAATTGAATTCTTGAATTTTGAGTGGCACTAGACAAGTAATAAAGTCTTTCATCATACACTTATAGGACGACTGATTGTTTTGGTTTTCCCAAGACAGTCACAGTTTTAGAACTGAAAGTCCTACATCATAGGAAACTCCTGAATTTTGGGCAATCCAGAATAATTGGTCATCTTATGGTGTGGCCAAAATGAAAGACATGGACTAAATGGCAGTGCAGATGCATACATTCATAACTGATCAAACAACATATTGACTGTCAATCTGGAAGAATTGTTTAATAGCATGTTGTAGCACTTTACCTTTTTATGAACTACTTAGATGCAGACACTGTATGCATGCCGATCAGAGACACATGCAGTATGAGATAAAGCTAAAAATAATAGGCAAAATGTTAGATCAAGATTCCAAAATATTCATCTTTACCTCCTCTGCTACCCTGCTGGTACTTTGTAATAAAACGTCAAGATATAAATTAAGAAGGAAAAAACAATTAAAATTCCACAACTAGATTTACAGTGTGTGTTATGGCTTAAGAATGACCTCTTTGAGCACCTGCATTCAAAGTGTTGTGGCCTTGAACTCAATTTGCACGCACCACTGGCAGGTTTGGAAGGCATTATAAAGGAAGAGAGTCTGGGCAAAAAGCTTAATTCAGTCAATAACAAAACCTTAGTCCTTAGAAAGAACATGTTTTAAAGAAGAGAATAGTGTTTGTTAATTTAATTTGATTCCTACCTAGTGTCACATTGGCTTAAATTCTATGGAGGGGGATAATGTGAGAGAATAGGTTGTAAGTAAAATTTGAAAAAAGTTATCTCACCAAAGCACATGATAAAGAGAGATTGCTAAATAGTGACTGTCCAGGCAAATATAGTGCATACATAAATTTTGTTTGAACCACATATATTTTTATTACTTGATTAAATGAACATAACTGAGCCTTGTGGTTGATAATGGAATGGTTCTATATCTTGATCATGGTGGTAGTTATAGAAATCTACACATGCGAGAAAATTACATTGAACTACACACACACACACATGCACACACACACCATTGATTGTGTATAAAATTGGTAAAATATGAATAAGTTTTGTGTATTTTACCAGTGTCAATTTTTCTGGTTTTAGTATTGTATTAGAGTCATACAAAATGTTACTATTGAGCAAAACTGGTCCTATGGGTACATAGGACCTCCCTGTACATTTTTTGTAACTTCCTGTAAATCTATAATTACTTCGATATTTAAAAATGTTAAACATCATGTTTCAGAAGAAGTAGTTAAAATAGTAATTGGTGTACTACCTCTACCCACCTTTTTATTTAATTTAGTATTCTATAGGCCTCCCAGCCTCCACCAAAGCTCTAGAATGAGAATTGAACAAACCACTACATAAACAAGAAACAAATTACATAGACAAAAACACAAAACTTAACTGTAAAGTTCAAAATCTATTGGTCTAAGTAAGAGAAAAAAGTTCATAATCATATTTATGGAATACATTCTCCTTTCTGAAGACAAGATAATAAACATCACAAGCTTGAAAAGGAGTTTCAACCAACCAAGTTTTTTTAGTGGCTTTCATCAGGATGCCACATAAAAAGGGAAAAAGTTGCCTGTTATCTTTTTGTTACTATCTATTAATGACCTATATCTAATAAAAATACGGCAACTTCTGCTCATTTTAAGTTTCCATTTGCATGGAATGTCTTTTTCCATCCCTTCACTATTAGTCTACGTGTGTCTTTATTGGTGAAGTGAATTTCTTGCAGGCAGCGTATAGTTGGGTCTAGTCTTTTAATCCATATTAAGCCAGTCCATATCTTTGAAGTGGGGATTTTAATCCATTTAAATTCAGGGTTGTTGTTGAAATGTATTGCCTTATTCCTACCATTTTTTTAAATTCTTTATGGTTGTTATATATTTCTTGTATTTCTTTCTTTCCCCCATATTATTTATCTTTGCTGTTGGGTGTTTTTATTTACTTTATTTTTTGCAGTGATAAAACACGTTTTCTTTCTCTTTCTCGTTTGCGTATCTATTCTGCTAATGGTTTTTATTCTTTCTCATGTATTTATGGTGACACGTGTTGCTCTTTTGATTCTGATGTAGGACGCCCTTGAGGATTTGTTGAAGGGCCAGTCTTGTGGTTGTGAATTCCCACAGTTTTGGTTTGAGATCTAACCAGGAGTTATGCTTCATTTTTTCTCCAAGACTCTGCTTAATCCTCCTTTCCCTCAAATGTAATACCACCTCTTTCTATAGCCTGGCACCATAAAATCTGTAGAATGGAGGTATTCTTGACTCCTCAAAAGTTGTTGGTGAGCTTAGAAAAACTTATGTTGAGTGAAATAAGCAAAGCACAGAGGGATAAATACCATATGCACTCTCTCATAAGTGGGAGCTAAGAGATAAAAGAAAGGAAAGAAAGACCACAGTGTGGTGTGTTGGACTTGCAAAGAGAGAGAGCATACCTACTGATACAAATTGGAGTAGGGAAACGGGGATGTGGAAGGAGGTTGGGGATAATTGAGGAGATAATTTGGTGGGGAACACGGTGTATAATCACAATTTGTGGTAATGGACATCCTGCCAGTATGGATCTGGCCATCGCATCTTAGGCACGAGTGGTGACAATTTGCTTTATACTTCATGAATATTTGTAACCAATAAAAACAAAAGAAAAAAAAAGAACTCGCTAGTTTCGGTAACACAGAAGGGGTAAATGGAAAAAGCATCTGAATTTAAGTCAAGAAACCACACTTGTGACTAACACAAACTGTGTAATCCTGAACAGATCAAATCAATTCGTTGGGTGTTAATTTTCTATCTTGTAAAATAAAAGAAATTATGTAAAAAAAAAAAAAAAAAAAAAAAAAAAAAAAAAAAAGTCGTTGGTGATGTAAAGGAAAGGGAAAGCATTCAGATCGCTAAAGCCAACCATTACCAAGCAGATTCAAAATACCAAATGTATTACAGCCAAGACTTTAAAATGTATTCATGTATTCACCAAAATTTTGTCGACAGATTATTATCTGCCAGGTACTATTCTAAACATTGGCAATAAAGCAGTAAACAAATAGGCAATGATCATTGCTCTTATGGAGCTTACATTCTAATGCACGTGTTTCAGGAAGGAGAGTTGATAGTAATAAATCAAATAGTATATTAGATCATGATAAATATTGTCAAACAATAAAACAGTTAAAGGAGACAGGACATATTTCGGGCGTGGCAAAGAGGCAGGCCAGTTTAATTTTATGTAGGCTTTCTCAGTAAAATGATCAGGATAGGTCTTATGCTTTGAGAAGGCAATATTTGTGTAATAATAATGAAGGTGAGGGAGTGAGACATGATGATATCTAAGGGAAGAACATTCACAATACAGCAAATGCAAAGGTCCTGAAATGTGATTTGTCTGTTGTGTTATAGATGCAGTGAGGAAACCACTGTGGCTCTGTCAAAGTGACTAGGGAGAGAGTAGAAAAGATAGTCAGACATTGTGTTGAATCTGTACATAAGTTCAGGGAGAATTGCAATTTTAACAATATTGTCTTCCAATCCATGAAGATTGAGTAATTTCCATTTATCCTAGTTTTCTATAATTTCTTTCAAAAATAATTTATTGTTATGGTGAAGTCTTGTACATTTTTTGTTAAATTAATTTCCAAACATTGTATTCATTTTGATGCTATTATAAATATAATTGTTTTCTTAACTCAGTTTTATATTATTTATTACCATTGTGTGGAAATACACTTTTTGTGTACTGATCTTGCATCTTCTTGTTTATTAGTTCTAATATAAACTTATTTCTAGTAGATTCCTTAGGGTTTTGTATATGCAATGTTGTATTATATGCAGATGCAAATAGTTTTACATTTTTTTTCCTTTCTGGATAACTTTTGTTTCTTTTTATCGCCAAATTGGCCTAGATAGAAACTTCAGTACAATGCAGAATGGAAGTGATGAGAGCAAACATCCTTGTATCATTTCTGCCCTCATGGGGAAAGTTTTTGGTCTTTCACTATTAAATATACAATTGGCTGTGAATTTTTCATACTTGTTTTATATCAGGTTTTAAAAGTTTTCTTCTGTTCCCCGTTTGGGTGGTCATTACCACGAAAAAGTTGGATATTTTGTCAAATGCTTTTTCTGCATCTATGCCCTTTACTTTATTAAAAAGGTATATTATATTGATTATTGTTTATTGAAGCAACTTTATATTCCTGGAATAAACCCCATAACCATTCGGTTATGGTCTGTACTCCGTTTTTATCATGCTGAACTTAATTTACTAGTATTTTGTTCAGAAATTTGTGCCTATATTCAAAAGATATATTGATCTGTAGTTTTCTTTTCTTGTAATGTCTTTGCTTGGTTTTGTTATAAGAATAATACTGGACTCAGCAAGAGTGAGGAAGTGTTCACTCCATTTTATTTTATATATTTTGGAAAAGTTTGGGAAGCAATGGTTTTAATTCTTTAAATATTGGTGAATTCACCAGTGAAAGCATTAGCTCCTGGTATTTTATTTATGAGATTTAAAAAAAAAATACTAATTAAATTTTTTTTTTGTCTTTATGACTCTGTTTATATTTTCTACTTCATCAGTCAATTTGGATAGGTTTTGTCTTTCTAGAAATTTTAAATTTAATTCAAATAATCTAAATTTTTTGAAGGCAGTCAATAGCGTTTCTTTATCATCCTTTTCATTTGTATAAGGTCAGTGATTATACCTCTTCTTTTATTTCTAGTTTTAGTAATTTAGTAATTTGAGTACTTTATTTTTGTTTTTGGTTAGTCTACCTAATGTATGTGAATTCTATAGATCTGTTCATTGCACCAAATTCTGCTTGTTAATTTCTCTATTTTTTTTTATTCCCACTTCAATATTTATTATTCCCTTCCTTCTGCTTGATTTGAATTAGGTTTTAATTTTTTCTATTTTCTTAAGGTAGAAAGTTAGGTTATTTATTTGAGGTATTTCCTCACTTTTATGTAAATATTTACAGCTATAAATTTCCCTCTATGGACTATTTTAACTGCAAAGCACAAGTTTTGCTTAGTTGTGTTTTCAATTTCACTTATCTCAAAACATTTTCTAATTCTTCTTGTGAAATTTTTGACCAATTAGTTATTTAGGAGTAGATTTTTTTGTTTACTTACTTGTGATACTTTCTAATTTTTCTGATGTTGCTTTGTAATTTAGTTCTATTGGGGTTGTGGAACAAACATGTTTTCTGACTCCAAATCTCCTTAATTCCATTAAGCCTTGTTTTATGGTCTAGCTTATGTGTATCACAGAGAAGGCTCCATGAGGTTTTGAGAAGAATATGTATTCTGCTCTTATTGGGTGAAGTGTTGAGTAAATGTCGGTTAAGCCTAATTGCTTTGCAGTGCTATTCACGTCACCTGTTTCCTTGTTGATTTTCAACCTGCCTAGTATTTTATTTTTATCTATTGTTGAAAGTTTGGTATCATAGTATCCAACTATTACTGTTGAATTGCCTAATTATTCCTTTAAATTTTTCAGTTTATGTGTCATGTATTTGGGGGATCTACTCTTAGGTGCATATATGTTCAATAATCATAATGTTTTCCTGATGGATTGATTCTCTTATTATTATAGAATATCCATATTATGCAACAACAATTTTTATCGTGAAGTGTCTTTTATTGGTATTAGTTTAGCCATTTCAGCTCTCTTGAGATTAATGCTTGTGTGGTATATACATTTTCATTTCCATTAACATATTTAGTTTTTTAAATCTAACTGCATTTATATTTTGTTATATAGTTGGGTTATATTTTTTTGTTTTCAATTCTATTGATATTTACCTTTTAATTGGAGTGAATCTTCTATTTACATTTAATGTAATCACAAATAAGGTAGGATTTACTTCTGCCATTTTCTACTTTTTTATATGTTTTACATCTTTTTGGCTTTCTATTCTTGTATTCCTTGCCCACTTTTTTTTTTTAAATAGATATTTTTTACTTAACCTTTTTAATTCCTTTGTTGTTTCTTTTACTATTTATTTTTATTTATTTTCTTAGTAGCTTTCTTCAGACTTACAATTAACATCTGAACTCAAAACAATCTAGTTTGGATTAATGCTACCTTACTTTCCATAGTATTGAAAAAAATCTTCATTTTTCCTTCCTCTATTTCTCCTCTTCTGTACTTTTATTTTCATACAATGTACATCTTTATAAATTAACCCATCAATGCATTTTATAATGATTATTCGATAAAGCTGTTTTTTTCAAAACAGATAAGAGAAGGAAAGTATTACAAACAAAACATACATTTGTACTGATTTTTTTATATTTACTTATGTAGTTACCTCTAACAGTTTTCTTTATTTCTTCATATGGATTCAAGTTACTGCCTCATGCCCTTTCATTTCAGCCCGAAGAACTTCTTTTAGTGTTTCTTTATTTTATTTTATTGTATTGAAACATATTGTTCATACATAGTTGTGAGGTACAGAGTTGAATTTCTACTTCAATACATTTAGTGTTTCTTGAAAGGCAGCTCTGCTAGTGAAATACTCTCTCAGCAGCTTTTGTTTAACTGGGAGGTCTTCATTTCTATTTTTCCTTTTTTTTTTTTTTTGGAGGAGAGTTCAGCTAAGTACAGAATTCTTTGTTAACAGTCTTTTTCTTTCAGTACTTGAATATGCCATTCCACTGTGGCTTCCATGATTTCTAATACGAAGCACCTGTTAATCTTATTGAGGATCCTTTTGATCTTATAGTTTTCCTCTTTCTGCTTTCAATATTTTCTCATAATATATGAGTTTCATCTATAATTTTTCTAAATGGTGATACTTTTTAGTTTTTAATACTTGGAGATCTTTATCCTTCTTGAATCTGTAACAATATTTCTCACAAAATTTGGGAAGTTTCTATACATTATTTATTTAAATGATTTTTCTTTCCTTTCAATTTATCTTTCCCTGCTGGGACTTCTATTAAATGTAAATTAATATGCTTGATGATATCTCACAGGTCTCTGAGACCCTATTGATGTCTCTTTATTCTATTTTTTTCACTTTGCTTTTCAGACTGTATAATTTCAATGGCGAAGTTTCAAGTTTGTTGATTCTCTATCTGCCAGCTCATATTTGTTTCTGAACTTCTCTAGTGAACTCTTTATTTCAACTCCATAATTTCTATTTAATTCTTTTATTTATAAGCTATATCTTTTAATGATATTCTCTATTTGTTAATACTTTGATTTCTTACTTTCCTTAGATATTTAAAAATGTTTTTCCAGGGACCTACAAGTTTTGATAAAATATTAACTATGCTCCAGTGATGGTACTTTTAACAGAACTCCCAAAGAGGCCAGATTTCTCCATTGTCTACAATGCTGCCAGATTTTGGCTACTGTAACGACTAATCCTGGGTATGATAGGTTATAGGAATAAGCACAAATTAAATGTTATAAATCCTAATGTCTTACTGGGATTCAATAGTATCTCTTGGATAATCCATTTTTAGTTTTTTTTTTTCCTGTGGCTTTTGTTAATTGCCAGAGTTCTGAAATGGTTTCTTTTATTTTTTTTACACATATTTTAATTGTTTTATAGGGAGAACAAGTACTGGAAGGTCCTCACTATGCTTTTCTGGAAATTGATCCATAAAGGGGATTTTTTGATGGGGTAAGATGTTTGAGAAGAAGACAACTCTGCTGCTTTTCATTTCTGACATTCCATGCTTCCTTGACTTAAAATTTGCTCCTGTGAAAGGAAATTTTGTAAACCCTTTCACAGATACAGGAGGCTTGGATTTGTTGGCATTACCTTATAGAAAATGAGTATAATTGTTTTTATTTTTGGAGGAAGTTATTCAAGGGTTGTAGAAGCAGAATAATCCTTTAATTCAATTTAAATTTTTATTATCATTATGGCTTTGCCAACATGATGCCTAATACCTAATAGAATAATTAGCCAAGGCACATAAGACTATATTTAGAATCATAGAAATAAGACTTTCAACCATGTCAGAGTGTTTAGATAGATAGAAAGGAAGCTAACACACAGCATCTTTCTAAGAGATTAACAGCAGTTCACATCCAATAAAATTATCTCAGTTTCAAAACCCCATTTAGTTCCACACACAGTATGGAGAAAAGGATGTTTCCCATTTAGTGATAAAGTACGGTTTGTGTTTAATTAAAATATACTAGGTTTATTTCACCATAAACAGACAAGTAAAAGTAAAAAGATAAAAAAGTAGTAAAGTTAATCTTTCTGTTTCAACATTGATAATTTGTCATGTCGAATGTCCCAGGATCCTTGCAACAGAATTCATACTTTGGCATTATTTTCAGTAAAGTTAGTCAATGTTAGGCATGAAGATGCAGTTGTGCTCTTTTCAAACTCAAATATATCAGTAATAGGTCCCATAACCTGATAATCAGGCATTCTACACCTTGTATTTTGTCTGTCCGTAATTACAAGAATCCCATGTATTTAAAAATGGGCACTGGAAGGTCATCAGTTTTTTATTTTTTTTTAGATCTATACTTGTGATAAAGTCACAAGTACCATTAGATTTCTGACAGAGCTATATGGAATTCTTACAACATGAGTGAACAACAACAACAACAAAACAAGATCAATCAAATTACCATAAGAAAATCATTGTGAGCAGGTGGTCATGTGAATTTGAATGAATCCAGGGCACAGATTGCATTTTTTTTACATTGCTGGGGTGGATGAAATATTCCCCATGTAGGACTTAATATTCTTAAAACCACTACAATTGACTTTCTCCAATACTATTTTAAACATCATATAGTCTATTTTCAGTCTTTTGATGCCTTATGGACAATTTGTTGGAAAAGTAGCAGATGCATCTGTGCATATATGCATGAGTATGGTCCTTGGAATATAGCGACCTTAGTCCATTCAGCTAATAATCTACTAAGGAGTTTGTGTGATTCTGCTCCATTGAACTATATAACCTACTTTAGGGCTTGGGTAGAAATCAGCTACTTTCTGTAGATCCAGAGAATACACACAGCTCTGCATTCAATCAAGAAAGCTGATCTTCCCTTGGGATTTTTATAAGGTAAATACCTGTAGTTTTGTACTTAGCTTTTTGTCCAATAATGACACCAAAATGTGAGAGGGAAGAGTACTCTATATTTTCTCACAATCCAAGAACAAATGTTGTGCAGAGTTACAGAATTATGGCCAAATTATTTTTTTCCCTCTAACCTTTTATATTACTGCCATATATAAACATGTTCCATCTGTTTTAACCTTTGAGTCAACCTATATCATTAGCATATCCAACAGGAAATGATCAATATACTGGGCCATTGTTGTGATAGGACAGGAAGGAGATTATTTTTCTTTGACAAACAAGTAGTTTATTTCTGAGAATTTATCCAGAGGTGAACTTGCCTAAGCAATCTTACTTACAATCAAAGAATTTTTTTTAAATGATCACAACAATCCTGAGTTCACTAAATTAAAACTAGTGCCAGTATTGTCTGGCACATAGGGAGACATGCCTCTTACATAATATTGTATACTATGTTAATTTATTATTTTATTTCTTATTGTGATGAAATATGCATAACATAATAAATATCATTTTATCCACTTGTAAGTGTACAATTCATTGGTATTAAATATATTCACAATGTTGTATAGCCATCACCACTATATATACCCCAAATTTTTCATTGTCCCTATATAAACTCTGTACCCATGAATCACTCTTCATTCCAGCCTCCCCACAAGCCCTGATTAACTCTATACCACTTTCTACCTCTGTGTATTTACATATTCTAGGTATCTAACATAGGTGGAATTATATATAATATTTATCCTTCCGTGTCTGGCTTATTTTACTTAGTGTAATATTTTCAAGGTCCATTAATACTGTACCACATATCAAAATTTCATTTCTTTCTATGGCTTAATAATATACCATTGTGTGTATTGACAATATTTTGTTTATCTATTAAACTTGATGTACAATTGGGTTGTTTACACCTTCTGGCTATTGTGAGTAGAGCTACTGTAAACATTGGTATACAAATATCTGTTCGATTCCATGCTTTCAATCACTTTGCATATAACTAGGAGTGGTTCCTGGGTCATAAAGTAGTTCTAGGTTTAACATTTTGAGGAAACACCAAACTGTTTTCCACAGATGCTGCACTATTTTACATTTCCCACCAGCTATACACAAGGGTTCCAATTTCTCCACATTCTTGCCAACATTGTTAATATCTGGGTTTTTGATATTAGCACAATTGGTATAAAGTGGTATTACATTGTGATTTTAACTTGCATTTACCTAATTACTAATGATGTTGAGCATCTTTTCATGCCTTTATTGACCATTCGTATATCTCCTTTAGAGAAATGTGTACTCAAGTACTTTGCTCATTTTCAAATTGGGTTGTTGGTTTTATTGATGTGGAGTTGTAGACATTCTTTGCATATTCTAAGCATTAATTCCTTACCAGACATATGATTTGCAAATATATTCTTCCATTCTCTAGGTTGTCTTTTTACTTTCTTGATAGTGTCCTTTGATGTACCAAAGTTCTTAATTTTGATGAAGTTCAATTTATTTATGTTTCTCTGTCACTGCCTTAAAAATCACCTACACACTACTTATTTATACCCTGGAAACCACTTAATTTTATTGTCTCCATAGTTTTGCCTTTTCCAGAATGTCATATAGTTGGAATCATAGAGTATGCATCTTTTTCAGATTTGCTTATTTTACTTAGTAATAATATTTAAGCTTCCTCCATGCCTTTTCATGGTTCTGCAGCTCATTTCTTATTATTGCTGAATACTGTTCTGTTGTCTAGATGTACCCCTGTATGTTTGTTCATTCATCTACGAATGGTATTTTAGTTGTTTCCAAGTTTTAACAATTACAAACACAGCTACTATAAACATTCATTTGCAAATTTTAGTGTGCACGTAAGTTTTCAACTTATATGAGTAAATAACAAAAAGTATGATTGCTGGAACAAATAGTAAGACTGTTTAGTTTTGCAAGAAACTGCTGACCTATCTTTTAAGGTTTCTGTACCATTTTGTATTTTCACCAGTAATGAATAAGAGTTTCTGTTGCTCCATATCTTCACAGGCATTTGGTGTTGTCAGTGTTTTAGACTTTAGCTGTTGTAAGGGACATGTAGTGGTTTTGCATTGCTGTTTTAATCTGCAATTCCCTTATGAAGTATGATACTAAATATCTTTTCATAGGCTTATTTAAAATCATTACATCTTTAGTGAGATGTCTGTTCAGATTTTTAGCCCATTTTTTAATCAGGTTGTTCATTTTCTATTTTTTAGTTTTAAGTGTTCTTTCTATATTTTGCATACCAGTTCTTCAAAAGATACATCTTTTGCAAATATTTACTTGTCTTAATGCATTATCTAGGACGTTCAGTATAATATTGAAAAGGAGAGATGAGAGGGAAAATGCTTGCCTTGTTCCTGATCTTAGTGGGAAAGATTCTAGTTCCTCACCATTAAGTGTGATGTTAGGTGTAGGACTTTTGTAGATGCTCTTTATTAAGTTCAAGAAGTCCCCCTCTATTCCTAGTTTGCTGAGTGTTTTATTATTATTATTATTATTATTATTATTAGGTGTTTGGATTTTGTTGTGTTTTTTTTCCATGTATTAATATAATCATGTCATTCTTTTCTTTAGACTTTTGATGTAATGGGTTACATTAACTGATTTTTTAGTGTTGAGCAAGCTTTGAAACCTAGAATAAATTTCACTTTGTCACAGTGTATAATCATTTCATACATTGTTATATTTAATTTACTAATATTTTATTGAGGATTTTGACATCTGTGTTGATGGGAGATATTTGACTGTAGTTTTCTTGTAGTTTCTTTTCTGCTTTGTTGTCAGAGTAATGCTAGCCTTATACAGTAAGTTAGAAGGTACTCTGTCTGCTTCTACCTTCTAAAAGAGAGTTTAGAGAAGTGGTATAATTTTTTCTTTAAATGTTTAGTAGAATTTATCAGTAAACTCATCTGGGCCAGGTGCTTTCTGTTTTAGAAAGTTATTAATTATTCGGGCCGGCCCGGTGGCGCACTGCGCTCCCGCCAAGGGTTCGGATCTCACATACAGACCGGTTCCCGCTCACTGGCTGAGTGAGGTGCGGGTGCAACACCGAGGGTTGCAATCCCGTTGCCGGTCTGGTCCGGTATGGGCGCGACACTGAGGGTTGCAATCCGGTGCCGGACAAGAAAAAAAGAAAAAGACAAAATATATATATATATATATTAATTATTCAACACGTTTAATAGATATAGGCCTATTAATATTGCCTACTTTTTCTTGCATGAATTTTGACAGATTATGTCTTTCAGGGAATTGATCCATTTTATCTAGGTCATCATATTTGAAGACACACAGTTGTTCAAAACATTCCATTATCATCCTTTTAACGTTCATGGGATCTGTAGTGATGACCCCTCTTTCATTTCTGATTTCAGTAGTTTATGTCTTTTCTATTTTTCTTTTCTTAGTGTTGGTGGAGGCTTTTCCATTTTACTGACCTTTAAAAATAAATACCTTTTGATTCTATTAGTTTTCTTTATTGAATACTTGTTTTCAGTTTCATTGATTTCTGCTCTATTTTTTTAATTATTTCTCTTTTCCTTACTGTGGATTGTATTAGTTTTCTAATTTTCTAAGGTGGAAGCTGAGATTATTGATATTATTATTTTAGATCATTCAATGCTGTAAATTTTCCTTAACAGACTTACTTAATCCCATATATTTTAATAAATTGTATTATTTTTATTTTGTTCAAAATATGTTTTAATATCTCATGACACTTCGTTATCCCATGTGTTACTTAGAAATGTGTTCTTTAATCTCCATATATATTTGGGATGTTCCATCTGTCTTTCTTTCATTGATTTCTGGTTTAATTTCATTGTGATCTGAGAGCATACATTGTTTGATTTTTATTCTTTAAATTTGTTAAAGTGTGTTTTATGGCCCAGGATGTGGTGTGTCTTAATAGATCTTCTGTTTGAGCCTAAGAACAATGTATAGTCTGCTGTTGTTTAATGAAGTATTCTGTAGATAACAATTGCATCTGGGTCATTGATGGTGCTGTTGAGTTTGAAAATGCCTCTACTGATTTTCTGTCTGCTGAATCTGTCCATTGCAGATAGACGGGTATTGAAGTATCCAATTTTAGTAGTATATTCATCTATTTCTCCATACAGTTCTATCAGTTTTTATCTCCCATATTTTGATGCTCTCACCATATTGTTTTAATTACCATAGCTTTGTAGTAAGTTTTGAAGTCAAGAAGTGTGAGTCCTCTAACTTCCTTATTTTTCAACATTACTTGTTAGCCCAGGCCCTTTCAAATTCCACGTGAATTTTAAGATCTGCTTTTCTATCTATGAAAAAAAGGTGGTTGGAATATTGATTGGGATTTCATTAAATCTGTAGATGGCTTTGGGTAGTATTGACATCTTAAAAATGCTACTTAATGTTCCTGTCCATGGATATGGGATATCTTTTATTTATTTGGGTTTTTAGTTTCTTTCACCTGTATTTTGATGTTTTTGATTAGATTTATTCTTAAGTATTTAATTTTTAAAGATGTTATTGTAACTGAAGTTTTTTTCTTACATTCCTACCCAGATTGTTCATTGCTTGTGTATAGAAACAGAACTCAACTTTTGCATGTTGATCATGAACCCTACAACTTTGCCAAATTCACTTATTAGTTATAGTATCTTTCTTATGAATTACTTGGTATTTTCTATATGTAGGATTCTGTCTTCTGTGAATAGAGATAGCTTTACCTTTTTCTTTCTTATTTTAAAGCCTTTTATGTTATTTTATTTTTTTACCTGATAGCTGTGGCTAGAACTCTCAGTACAGCATTGAACAGCAGCTGTAAAAGTGATCATTTTTGTTTTGTTCTTAATCGTAGGTGGAAAGTTTTAGTCTTTTATGATTGTATTTCACCACTGAGTATAATGTCCTCTCTGTTTTTTTCATAAATACCATTAATCATGTTGAAGTTTTTCCTCTATTTCTAAATTTAGGATACTTTCAATTACAAAAGAATGTGGGATTTTTCAAATGCTTTTTCTGAATCATTTAAAGTGAGCATTTTTTTTCTTTCATTCAATTTATGTGCTGTATTACATTATTTTATTTTATTTTATTGGACTACCCTTGAATTTCTGGGTCAAATCCCACTTGGACATGGTGAATAAGGACATGGTGAATAATCATTTTAATTAGCTGTTGAATTTGGTTTGCTAATACTGTATTGAGAATTTTTGCATCTATTTCAAAAGGGATATTGGTCTGTAATTTTCTGATATACTTACCTGGCTTTGATAACAGGGTAATGATGGTCTCACAGAATGAGTTATGGAGAATTCCCTCCTCATTAATATTTTGGGATAGTTTTTAGGAGGATTGATACTAGTTCTTAAAATTTGAGCATACATCAAAAAGTTCATGGAAAGATTTATATTACCTTTTAACTCTATTTTTTCACAAACTTTTTGAAGTATTTCTGTATATAGTAGATCATTGGTGAAGCCATCTACTCCAGGACTTTTCTTTGTTGGGAGGCCTTTGATTACTGATTCAATATCATTACTTGTTATAAGTCTGTTGAAATTTTCTTTTTCTTCTTATGTTAGTTTAGGTAACTTATGTGTTTCAAGGAATATACCTATTTTTTATATGTTACCTAATTTAGTAGCATAGAATTTTTATAGTATTCTCTTGCAATCCTTTTATCTCTGTGAAGTTGGTAGTAATGCCCCTACCTCCATTTCTGATTTTTTGATATGTGTATCTTCTCTCTTTTATTCATTGTAAGTCTATTTTTCTGACTTAAACTACTGTTTATTATAGCATTACATAAAAATGTGAAAACATGAAAGTAGCCATGCATTCCATATACTTACATTCATTACACAACCATTACAAATTTACTAATTATATACAAACAAGACAACATATCTCAGCATAATCAAAGCCATATACAATAAACCCACTGCCAATATCATCCTGAATGGGGAAAAACTAAAAGCTTTTCCTTTAAAAACAGGAACCAGACAAGGATGCCCACTCTCACCACTCCTATTCAACATAGTTTTGGAAGTATTAGCCAGAGCAATAAGAAATGAGAAGGAAATAAAGGGCATCCAGATTGGAAAGGATGAAGTCAAACTGTCCCTGTTTGCAGATGACATGATCCTATATATCAAACAGCCCAAATCATCTACAAAAAAACTCTTAGACATGATAAAAGAGTTCAGCACAGTAGCAGGATACAAAATCAACACACAAAAATCAGTAGCATTTCTATTCACCAATAGTGAACAAGCAGAAAGAGAAATCAACAAAGCCTGCCCATTTACAATAGCCACCAAAAAAAATAAAATACCTAGGAATTGAACTAACTAAGGACGTGAAAAATCTCTATAACGAGAACTACAAACCACTCCTGAGAGAAATTAGAGAGGATACAAAAAGATGGAAAGACATCCCATGCTCCTGGATTGGAAGAATCAATATAGTGAAAATGACTATACTACCCAAAGTAATATACAAATTCAATGCAATCCCCATCAAAATTCCAATGACATTTCTCTCAGAAATGGAAAGAACTATACAGTCATTTATCTGGAATAACAAAAGACCAAGAATAGCCAAAGCAACGCTGAGCAAAAAAAAATAAAGCTGAAGGTATTACTCTACCTGACTTTAAACTATACTACAAAGCCACAATAACCAAAACAGCATGGTACTGGTATAAAAACAGAGACACTGATCAATGGAATAGAATAGAATACCCAGAAATCAACCCACGCACTCACTGCCATTTGATCTTCAGCAAAGGCATCAAGTCTATTCACTGGGGTCGGGACTCCCTCTTCAGCAAAGGGTGCTGGGATAACTGGATATCCATATGCAGGAGATTGAAACTAGACCCATACCTCTCACCATATACTAAAATCAACTCAAAATGGATTAAGGATTTAAATATACACCCCAAAACAATAAAACTTATTAAAGAAAACATAGGAGAAACCCTTCAGCAAATAGGGCTGGGCACAGACTTCATGAATATGACCCCAAAAGCACAGGCAACCAAAGGAAAAATAAACAAATGGGACTATATCAAACTAAAAAGCTTCTGCACAGCAAAAGAAACAATTAACAGAGCTAAAAGACAACCAACAGAGTGGGAGAAAATATTTGCAAAATACACATCCAACAAAGGACTAATATCCAGAATATATAAAGAACTCAAACAACTTTACAAGAAAAAAACAAGCAACCCAATCAAAAAATGGGCAAAAGAACTAAGTAAGCATTTCTCTAAAGAAGATATGCAAATGGCCAACAGTCATATGAAAAAATGCTCAACATCACTCAGCATCCAGGAAATGCAAATCAAAACCACACTGAGATACCATCTCACCCCAGTTAGGATGGCAAAAATCCAAAAGACGCTGAAAGATAAATGCTGGCATGGTTGCGGAAAAAAAGGAACTCTCTTACATTGTTGGTGGGAATGCATAATGGTGCAACCCCTATGGAAAATGGTTTGGAGGTTCCATTTACCCACAAACACACACACACACACAAAAAAAAAACCGGGGGGTGGGGGTGGGGAAGAAGATATAACTACTATACTTTTTTTTGAAGTTGTTACAACAAGCAAACGGAAAGGACATTCTTGGGGGGGAGGGGAGAGAGGGAGGAGGGCGGGAGATATCGGTGAAGGGCCATAATAATCATATACATTTTATATTGACAAAATAAAAATTAAAAAAAAATACAAATTTACTAATTATATACAAACAAGACAACAATACCAGTAGCATTCAAGTTAACAGCATTCATTTCATGTGTTAGATGTTAGATTATCTTTTGCTGAAAATAAATTGCCAATATTGGGCTTAATAGTAGACTGATGTATCTACATTTTTTATACTTCACCTGTTAATATGATTCTTTTGATTAGTTTGAGTCTTTTTGTTTACCAAAGTCATTATTCTTCCATTGTAACCTGACCTCATTTTAAACCATGGATTCTTGATTGTGAAGGATCAACCAAGTAAAAAGTATAAACCAAATGTCATGCTGAAAGTTTTATAAAAAGTAATAAAAAATAATCTCCATTGCATATGTAATATAGTACTTGCTGTTGATGAACTATTGGAGGTTGGCACAAACAAAAACAGGATCCAATCAAACCATCCACTTAAAATGTGATAGCACTCTGAACTACGGTTCTAGGGTGAAACCTCCATTCTCACACCATGATAGTGAACCATATGTGGCAACTTTATTATTATTATTATTAGCACATTCATTATTACAGATTGCGATCTTTCTTTATGTCTTTTACCTGATTTGTCACTTCCCAAATACTTTCCCTCACTTGCTCCCATCTCTAATATCCATAGGTTTGTTATCTCCTTCTAAAAGTTTAATTATTGTTATGGTTTTTTCTTCCTTCCTTCCTTTCTTTCTTTTCTTTCTTTCTTTCTTTCTTTCTTTCTTTCTTTCTTTCTTTCTTTCTTTCTTTCCTTCTTCTTTCCTTTCTTCCTTCCTTCCTCCCTCCCTCCCTTCCTGCCTCCCTTCCTTCTTTCCATCCTAGCAGCCAGTTATGAGTAAGAACATGTGGTATTTCTGTTTCCTTTTCTGGCTTATTTCACTTAACATAATTTTTTTCCACACTCATCCATGTTGCTGCAAATGGCAGAACTGCCTTCTTTTTATGAATGAGTAGTAGTCCATTATGTATATATAACACATTTCCCTTATCTAGTCATCTGTCGATAGACACTTAGGTCATTTCCATATTTTGGTAAATAGAGCTGCAATGAACATGAGAGTTCAGGTATCCCTTTGACATGAGGATTTCTATTTCTTTGGACACATACCCAGAAGTGCGATTGCTGGATCATATGGTAATTCTATCTGTAGTTGTTTGAGGAAACTCCATACTGTTTTCCATAATGGTTGTGCTAATTTACAGTCCCACCAACAGTGTAGAAGAGTTGCCCTTTCCCCACATCCTCACCAGCGTTTGTTCTTCCTGGTCTTTTTTAATAATAGCAAGTCTAACTGTGGTGAGATAACTCAATGTGGTTTTGATTTGTATTTTTCTGGTGACTAGTGATGTAAATCTAGCTAAAGGTTTATCAATTTTATTGATCTTTTTACAAAAAAAAACCCCCACAACTTTTGGTCCCATTTATTTTCTCAACTGTTTACATTTCCTTTTTGTTGTTGTTTACTTCTTCTCAAATCTTTATTATTTTCTTCCTATTACTAGCTTTGGACTTAGTTTACTCTCTTTTTTTTGTAATAATTCCTCAAAGTGTAGTTGATTGGAGATCTTTCTTTTTAAAAAATGTAGGCATTTATAGCTATAAATTTCCCTCTTAGCACTGTTGTTGCTGCATCCCACAAGTTTTGGTATTTTGTGCTTTCATTTTTATTTGTCTGTAATATTTTCTAATTTTCCTTGTGATTTTTGATCCATTGGTTGGTTGAGTGTATTGTTTAATTCCTACATGTTTGTGATTTTCCCAGTTTTCTTTCCGTTACTGATTTCTAACTTCTTTCTATTGGTGTTTGATACTATGCATTGTATAATTACCAACATTTTTTAATCTACTGAAACATCTTTTGTGGCCTAATATATTTTCTACTGTACAGAACGTCTTATGTGCACTTGAGAAGAATGTTTATTCTGCAATGGTTGAGTGCAGTGTTCCATATATATCTCTTAGTCTAGATAGTTTATTGTGTTTACATAATCTTTTAAATTGGCCTTTCTTATAACTGGCATCCCTATATTCCATGGACTTGTTATTATCAGTTAATTACATTTCACAAATGAGAAATGATATTTTCTGTAACTTGTAACATATGTTAATTTTACAGACATATTAATGAACAACTTAGGTGAATGTCTGATTTCAGTTGTTTGATGTTTATCCCATCATTCTTGGAAAAATGTCTTTGTGTTATGAACATAGCAGTGACAATTTGGCTCATTTATGATTTTTTTTTTTAATAATGAAGACCCAACAGTTGGCTGTTTTGAAAGGATTAAAATTGGTCTTGCTGCATAATTAATAGCATATGTCAAGCTTTGAGGGTGAAATAATGGGTATTTTATAATTCCTTACTCAACACTTGAAAGAGAAAGCTTAAAAAATGTCTTCAGACATTTGCTGATACAAAATTGAGAATGACTCCTTGACTATGGAATTAGTGAAATGCACGAGGTGAGAATTCTGATAAACCTTGTTGTTAATTCTTTTGTAATACCCAACTTCAGGGCCCACTTAATAGTTATAATTTCTCTCCCTATCTATAGATTGTCAGTAATAAAGCTCATTGCTGACAGTTCATAGAAGATTAACATTCAAAAATGCTGTAAACTTCCTTAAGATAGTTCTGAGGCATTGTCATAAAATATTGTGTAAGTAAACTGTGTACTCTAAAGGAGTAACATGCAGCAACAAACATTGTAGAAGAGATTTGATACATATTAGAATCATTATATATTAGGTTTGATAGATATTTGAGTAAATACGGGAAGTTCTGCCCATGAAAAGATTCATCAAAATTAATGTGTTCTTGAATCAGCCTACTTGGTAAATTCGCACAGGGGATGAAAAAGAAAGGTGCCCTTGGATAACTTTATATGAAGTTGTTTGCTCTGAACATACTCATTACATTTCTTTTGAGTAACAGTGCCTGGAAATGAGTCCCAGGTTTACAAACTTTTAGCTGAGTGAAATTTGAAATGACATGTCAAATCAGTTGACAAGCCTCTATTTCCTCATTTGGGAAATGAAAGTCATTTCTCATTTTGCTTACCTCACTATATTTTTGAGATGATTAAACATGACCAAAAATATGAAAGTATTTAAAAGCAATTAGATGCTATTTATGTGTAAATTGCATTTGTTATCGGGAGTGACATCGGTAAGATGGTGGAATAGGGAGTTCTAGGCTTCTGTTTCCTCATGGAAACATTAAAAAATTAACTAGAGATTAGTTAAAATAATAGAAACTCTAAAAACAGTCAACAGAAATGAAGTAAAACATGATCAAGAAAAGACACATTTAAAAGGATATGATATTTCATGGTTTTTTTGTCTTTTTGTTTTTTTTCACCCGTGCTCTATTCCCTCCAAGCACAGTTTGGTGAGGCTGGGAGAGAGCAGCAACCCAGTTCTAATTCTTTCCCTCAAACTAGAGGGAACAGGACAGATCTTATTTGCAACATTCTTGCCTGTGTAAGGGCTTCATGAAGGACTTTTCTGTTTTTGGCTTAATTCAATAGTCTTTCATGATACAAACATTAAACAAAGTAGAAATAGAAGAAAACTACCCCAACATAATAAAGGTCATTTAGAATGAATGCATAGTTAACATCACATCATGCTCAATGGTAAAAACAAAAATGTTTTCTCTAAAAACACAAACAATAACCTTTTTCACCACTTCTATTCATCATAATGTTCAAAGTTGCATTCAGTTCAATCAGAAAAAACATAACAAAAAAGCATCCAAATTGGAAAGGAAGACATAATATTATCCCTGTTGTCAGATGTCACACTTATATGTAGAAAACCCAAAATATGTCACACACAAAAAACTGTTAGAACTAATAAATTCATCAAAGTTATATGATAAAAATATACACAAAAATCAGTTGCATTTTTTACACTAATATTGAACAATCTGAAAAAGAAATTAAGAAAATAGTTCCATTGGGCTGAGCCCATGGTGCACTCGGGAGAGTGCGGCACTGGGAGAGCAGCAGCGCTCCCACCACGTGTTTGGATCCTATATAGGGATGACCAGTGCGCTCACAGTGCTCACTGGCTGAGCACGGTGCTGCCAGTCTCAAAAAGGAAAAAAAAAAGAAAAAAGAAAATAGTTCCATTTACAATAGCATCAAAAAGAATAATATACTTAGGAATAGAGGTAAAAGCCTTGCCCACTGAAAACTACGAAAAATTGCTGCAATAAATTAAAGAATACACAAATGTAAAGACATTCCATGTTCATGAATGTGAAGATTTAATATTGCTAAGTCATCAGTAGGACTCAAAGTGATCTACAGATTCAAGGTAATCCCTGTTATAATCTCAAGAATGTTTTTGCAGAAATAAAAAAATTCACCCTAAAATTTATATGGGAAGTCAAGGAACCTAAAAACCATCTCAAAAAGGAGTAAAGTTAGAGATCTTACATTCCTGGCTTCGAAAGTTACTGCAAAACTACAGTGATCAAAACAGTATGGTGCATATAAAGACAGAAATATAACATAATGGAATAGAATAGACAGCCCATAAATAAACTCTTGCATATGTGATTAAATTATTAAAATAGAAAACTAAGTTAGTTTTGCTTAAACAATTTTTGACAAGGGTGTCAAGACAATTTCATGAGGAAAGGAGAGTCTTTTTAGCAAATGGGGTGGGGAAATTGGATATTCACATATATTCACAAGTGATATAATGAAGTTGAACCTTACTTTCCACCATATACAAAAATTAAATTTAAATGGATCATAGAACTAATTGTGGGAAGTATAACTATAAAACTATTAGAAGATAACATAAGGGAAAAATTTCATGACATTGGATTTGACAATGATTTCTTAAATGATTCCTAAAGCACAGACAATATCAACAATGACAAAAAGTTTACTCGGACTTAACTACAATTAAACACTTTTGTGCATCAAAGTATATCATCAACAGAGAGAAAAGAGTACCTAAGGAATGGAAGAAAATATTTTCCAATTATATATCTGATGAGGGATTAATATCCAGATTATATAAAACTTCTACAAGTCCACAACAAAAAATAACCAATTCAATTTTAAAATGGACTAATAACTTGAATAGACATTTCTTTAAAGAAGATATAATAATAGCTAATAAGCACATAAAACAGGCTCAAAATCACTAATAATTAAGAACATTCAAATCAAAATCACAGTGAGATATCTATTTACATTTCTTAAAATAGCTATTATAAAAAAATAGGTTTTGACAGGAATGTAGAAAATCAGAACCCTCATGCGTTGCTTGTGGAAATGTAAAATAGTACAGCCACTGTAGAAAACAGTTTAGTAGTTCCTCAAAAATTTAAACGTGGTATTACCATATGATTCAGCTGTTCTCCTTCTGGGCATATAAAAAAATTGAAAGTAGGGCCTCGAACAGATATTTCTACACCTACATTCATAGTAGCATTATTCATAATAGCCAAAAAGTGTAAACAATGCAAATGTCCATAGATAAATACATAAAATATGGTATACATACAGTGAAGTATTATTCAGCCTTATGAAGGGAATTCATTTCTGATACATGCTGCAATGTGGATGAACCTTGAAGACATTATGCTAAGTGAAATAAACCAGACACGTAAGGACAAATATTGTCCAATTCGTCTTATATGGGGTACTTAGAGTAGTAAAATTCATAGGGGCGAAAAGCAGAATGGTGATTGCCAGTGGCTGATTGGAGGGAAGTATGAGATGTTATTGTTTAAAGAGTATGGAGTTTTAGTGTGAGAAGATAAAAAATTTTGATGGCTGCACAATATTATGAAGGTACTTAATACCATTGACCTGTACACTTATAAATGATTAAAACGGCAAGTTCTGTTCTGTATATTATACTGTAATAAAAAATAATAAAAATGTGTTTATTATGTAATATCAAAAAAAAAAAAACAGCACAAGGTCCATAATCAAGTGTTTTAAAATATTTAATGATAATTACTGCTACTGCTACTGCTGCTGCGGCTGCTGTTACTGCTCCTCTGCAGTATTAGGACAGTTTTTGGATATTTATTTGCTTAGCACACCATCCAACTTCTCTAGAATCTTTCTTTCCACTCACAGAGTTTGGCTTTCAAGAACTGTGTGACCCACAGTCCCTTGACCGTGACTGATTAGGTTGGGAGTAAATATATGATCCAATTTGGGCCAATTACATTCTTATAGGAATGTAAAAGAGTAGGTCTTTGAATCTATACAGAAGGGATCCTGGAAAAACATTTAAAAATAAATAAATACACAAAAGTAAATGGCTCTGACTCTCACTCCACTCTGTTAGTTACTGCGGAGAAAGACATAAGGACACACTGAAGTTCTACCACAGGGAAGTCCAAACTAAGTAAATATAAAGATAATGACAAAATAATAAAAAATAGCTTTTTCCATTAATAGTTAAAGGTAAATGCTTTCATTTTAACACCAATGATTCCAACTTTACACATGCAAGGAGGATAACTTGGATTTTAAGTCAATATCTTATATAATTTTCTAAAAATAAATAGGTTTCTCCAAATGTAAACTGGAGAGGACAAAATCAAGTGATTTCTTTAAGGTTTATTTTATCCGATTTTGCATATCAAAATTAATCATTCTATTTCACTCAGTTTACTGACAATCTAATTACCAGGCACTTTTAAAGATGAAATTACAAATAATTATTAATGAGTTAAACACTGGCAAGTAAAGCATATTAAAATCACTTCATTATCTGCTTTTTCATAGTATAGATGTATTAACTCTTTGGGAAGTGATAGAGTTTGGATGTGTTGACCCTGCTAAAACTCATGTGGAAATCTGATCCCCAATGTGGCAGTGTTGGAAGCTGAGTCATGGGGGCAGATCCCTCATGAATGGATTAATGTTCTCCCTGGGGTGTAGGAGTCCTGAGTGAGATCTTGCTCTATTAGTTCCCGTTAGAGCTGGTTGTTTAAAAGACGCTGGCATCTCCCTCTCTCTCTCTCTTGCTTTCTCTTGCCATGAGATCTGCTTGCTGCATTCTACCATGAGTAAAAGCAGCCTTAGGCCCACATCAGATGCAGCCATCCCAGGATTGTAAGCCAATTTATAAATTACATAATTATAATTATAAATTGCTCTTTATAAATTCCCCAGTCTCAAGTATTCTATTACAGGAACACAAAACGGACTAATACAGGAAGGAAGGTACTTCCTTAATGCAGAAACTATCCAAGTCATATACGAGTATGTTCAAAATTCCAATAGAAATATTTGACTCTTAAATACAATTCAATAAATATCTTATGGTCAATTTACCTGACGTAAAAGCAATAACTTCAGAAGGGTCTGAGAGATAAAATACCATTGACAGAACAGTTACAGAGAAAAAGAGTTTATACTTTCCACACATCATATTCAATTATAACACCATATTTCTTGATATGTTATTTTTGTCCACATGAATGGACTTTCTACTTTTCTTTCTGCTGCAAATCAGATTTATCTTCTTGAAGCACCTCATGTTCCATCTTGTTCTTGAGTATTTCCATTTATTGTCAACTCATAGCACTTAAAATAATGAAAAGTCAATAAAATTGCAGTTTTTTTGACAAAGAATTTTTATTTAAACAGTCTTATAAAAGATTTTTTGCACATATCGTAAGGTTGTTTTAAATTCATCCTTTTAAATACTAGATAATATTAATGAAGAAACAGGTGTTAATAGAATGAGTTGTAACCAATATATAATAATTAAAGATGTTATTTTTTATTTTCCAACAAAATTTCCTAGCCTAAGTAGATTTGTTCATTTAAATTCACATAATTTTCAAATAAAATTGTCAAATCATATCTAGAAAATATAAGTGAATAAATAGAGGACAAATATTGGTAACTGGCATTGATAATAAACTTTTGCATTTTCTGAAAGCTCAAGATCAGAGTAAGCCTCAGAATATGAATAGATTGACCAAGTTCTTTCTGCTAGTATATGTTGCATAGAAATAATAAAACACTTCTGAAGTTAAAGTAAGTCAACATACTAGTAAAGTGTTTAATAAATTGAATGGGGTATTGATTGATACTCCTTAGAGCCTAATGCCTAGAGAGTCATTTGTGACTGTTGAGAAAATGTATTTAACAAAATCTTAAAATCTATATGCTATTCATATTATTCCAAGTCTGATGCTAGGGTTCTTTCAACTTTTACTAATAAACATAGAATAAACTGGGCCATAAACAGGCTGCATTAATTTAAATCCTAAATAAAACTAAATGGAAAGGTACCCATTTATAAGGAGAGCAGTTATCAATCATTTTTAGCTGTTTTAAATAAAAACTTACTTACCCCCTACACTAAATCTCTCCACCTAAGTTTTAAAGAAATGACACTTTTCATATATCCAAATTTGCAATTTATTACTATCGTATTATAGCTTCTTAAAAAATCATGTACTGTTTCAATAGTAAGTACTTTTAAAGGTAATATCCATGTTGATTTTATTTCTGAAATTCAAAGATTTCAAGTCCCCGATAGAAAGCTCAAAGCGAAATTATTCTCATAAAAAACTCAGGAATAAAATACCAAACTTTTAAAAAATCACAAGTATCTCTTCAAAGTCACATACAACTCTCTTTATAGTGGTAGAAATAATCTTTATATAACAGAACATCTAGACAAAACCACATGGATTATTTGAATTTTTGAAAATTAAATAAAAAATCTGGATATAATTTTTGACTGAATATTGTAGGCAGCTGTTTGGTCATACATTTGTGATTAGTACTTTTATCTGAATAGTTTAGAATGGAGTTCTTTAAAATAGTAAGAGTAGTTACCATTGAAGAGAATTATAGAAAAGGTTCCAAGCTATATTCCAAAACTATGTTTTATTCTGTTCAATGGCTATCTTCATAAACATGTTTCCCCTAAGTGGCTTCAAATGGGTGAAGCTGTTTTTACTACTATATCAGTAGCTTACAAATAAAGCGTAAATTATAATTGGCATTTATTTCTCATTTGGCTACCAAAAGCATTTTCCAATGATCAGCTCTTTAATCCAACTGTGAGGTAAATAGATGGCAAATATGATTAACCTTATCCCTAGTGAAATATAGAGAGTTGAGAGAGGAAAATTACTTGCTTCAAGTCACCTAGGTAGGGAGTGGCAGAGTTAAAAAAAAAAATTAACTCCTACTCTAACTTTGATAGAAACATGCAGATGAGCATCTATAAAACTAGCATAGTTGTTGCAGTTATTATGGGAAAATAAAAATGATCAACTTCATAGAAAATAAATACGATGGGTAAAACATTACATAAGTATGAATTTTTCTGATTTTCTTTTTTAAATTTACTTTTTGTATTGTAACATGGTTGAATGTGCACATCTGTGGGGTACGGAGTTGAATATCAATACTTGTGTGCAATATCTGATGCTCAAATCAGAATAATTATTATTTTCAATTATTATATTCAATAATATATTCAAGAATATATTCAATGAATAATATACATTCATTGCTAATCATGGCTCTTTACCAATTTCTACCTCCTCCCTCCCTAACCACTTCAGTAACCTCAGTTCTCCTTTTGAAAGTTCACTGTATATTGTGAATGTTGTATTTTTCTTCCTTTCTTTTATTTGTATGTTTATTCTTTTAGCTCCTGCTTATGGGTGAGAACATATGGTATTTCTCTTTCTGTGCCTGGCTTATTTCACTTAGAATTTTCTTCAAGTTCATCCATGTTGCTGTGAATGGCAGAATTTAATTCATTTTTTATGGCAAAGTAGTATTCCGTTGTGCATATGTTCCACATTTTCCTTATCCAGTCACCTGACAATGGACATTTAGGTCAATTCCAAATCTTGGCTATTGTAAACAGAGTTGTGATAAACATGGGAGTGCAGGTATCCATTCAACATGATGATTTCCATTCCTTTAGGTATATAACCAGCAGTGGAATTGCTGGACCTTGTGGCAATTCTATCTGAAGTTCTTTAAGGAATCTCCATACCGTTTTCCATAATGGCTGCACCAATTCACAGACCCACCAACAGTGTAGGAGAGTTCCCCTTTCTCCATATCCTTGCCAGAATTTCTTCTTCTCTGTCTTTTCGAGGATAGCTGGTCTAAATGGGATGAGAAGGTATCTTAATGGGGTATTGATTTGCATTTCTCTGACGTGGAGTGATGTTAATTTATGTGATTGTTTGCCATTTGTATATCTTCTATTGAGAAATGCCTGTTCAGTTCCTTTGCCCATTTTACAAATGAGTTATTAGATTTTTTTTTTTTTTTTTTTTTTTTTACTGTAAAGCTGTTTGAGTTCCTTCTATATTCTGGATATTAATCCTTTGCCAGATGCATATTTTGCAAATATTTTCTTCCACCTTGTAGGCTATCTTTTTGCTCTGTTTATTGTTTCTTTTGCTGTGCAGAAGTTTTTAGTTTGATATAATCCCGTTTATTTATTTTTCCTTTTGTTGCTGGTGCTTCAGAGGCCATTTTTATAAAGTCTTTGTATGGTCCTACTTCCTGAAGTGTTCCCCTGTGTTTTCTTTTAGGAATTTTATAATTTCAAATTTTATTTAAAAGCTGAAGGCAAAGATTACAATGAGAAACCACATCTAGAATCACTTGTAGCAATAGTCAGGCAGATTAAACAAGAAAAAAGATTGATGAAAGGGACAGACTTCCTTGGCTCAGCCTTCTGCTGGGAATCCAGAGAGTGGGTAAAAGGATCACTGGGTGGAGAAGAGAAGATTCTATGACTCTTTTACAAGATAGCTTCACACACTGTGATACCAAAACCTGTTAGTGAAACCCTAACTCAGGCTAAAATTAAATAGAGAGAATACAGAAATATAAGAGTTGATAAAACCAAAATAAAAGTTTGGATAAAATTGGAATGTATAAGCGGACTTTATGTAAAGAAGTTTTGCCTCCTTTACCTGAATATTTTATGGGAATGATTATTATGTCATATTGGAGCACATTCTTCCTACTAAGTATTGTAAAACCAAAACCTGTTGATAAAGTTCTAATGGAGGGTACACATAGAAATCTAACATTTGATAGGATTAAGATGAAATTTCAAAGGGGAATTATATATACATATGATTGTACGCTACATAATGATGTTTTAGGCAACAACTGACTGCATGTGAGGGTACGTTCAAAAAGTTTCTAGAAAATTTTGTATTATCTTTTAATTCTACTTTTCTATAAAGTTTTTGAAGTACCCTCACATGGGATCATAAAGGAAGATAATTAGAAGATTCTGTATTACCTTTATTCCATTAAATTTGAAAATATGGATATAATGAGAAGATTCTGTAATAGCTTTACACTATTAAATTTAAAAATTTGCATGCAAAGGAAATATTTATTGAAAAGTAAATTTACCAAAGTTGATGATAAAAGGAATATAATATATGAATAAGCATATAGCTAAGTATGTTACATTTCTATTATGTTATAGGTCCAACAATGCAATTATCTATGTATTTAACAATCTCAACGGAACAAAATTATATTGCTTGCCAGGCATTGAGGTTTATGGAGCAGGGCTATTAAGGGTTAATACTATTAGGGATTTCTTTCTAGTGATAACATATTTCTGTGTCCTCTTTGTCATGACAGTTACTCAAATCAGCACTTGAGATAAAAATCTCATGGAACTATACACCTCCCCCTTTCAAAATACAGTGCTTGTGAAAAACTGGTTAACAACAAAGGAGTTATTTGTATGAGGTGATAGTGTGCAAATGCAAATGTTATGGTTTTGACACTGTCCAAAGTTAATTTAGGATGCTATAATTAGGGGGGCACTGGGTGAGGGTATACGGGAAACATACTAATTTTGTAACTTTTTTCATGTCAAACTATTTCAAAATAAAATTTACTTTTAAAGTACAAGGGTCTGAAGACAATTCATATATGGGCAAAGGAACTGGATAGTAATTATTAAGTTGCTTTGACTTCATATGGGAGTATAAAGAAAGATAATTAGAAGATTCTTTATTACCTTTATTCCACTAAATTTGAAAACGTGGATATAATGAGAAGAATCTGTAATAGCTTTACACTATTAAATTAAAAAATTTGCATGTAAAGGAAACATTTATTGAAAAGTCAACTTATCAAAGTTGATGATAAATGGAAAATAATATATAAATAAGCATATAGCTAATAAAATTTTTAATCTGGTAAAATAATTGTATGTGAGGCCCATACACTGAAGTAGTTCTGATGCTCCAGGTGTGTATTATTCAGTTTATGGTGCTTATAACAAAAGACCTGAAACTGGGTAATTTTTAAGAAAATGAAATTCATTGCTTATAGTTTCTGAGGCTGGGAAGTCCAAAGTCTAGGGAACACATCTGGTGAGGGCCTTCTTTGGTAGTGACTTTACAGCAATGCAGGGCGTCACATGGTGATAATGGCAGAGCAGAAAGAGAGCTCCTCATGTGTCCCCTTTCATTTATTTTACATATTTTTTATTTATTATTTGCATATCTCTCCTTTTAAAGGCCCCATAACCCTTTAAACTCCCATTATTCTGAGAATGGATAAATCCATCCATGAAGGTACAGTCCCCATAATCTAATCACCTCTTCAAGGCCTCACTTTTCAATTGCCATAATAGGATTCAACCCTGCCTTACCACTATCACAGTGGGGTTTAAGCTTCTATTACGTGGATCTTGGGGGCCAAAATTCAATCCACAGCAGGGTTCCTCCAGAGCAAACAGAAGCACAACATAGAATTTAAAGGAAAACAAAAATTCAGCCAATAACTGGATATTAGTTATATTGTCTTGAACTTCCCACTAGAACAGTCCAAATAAAGCAATTGTTCAAACTTCAACCAATCAAATTATCTCTTTGCTCTGCTTACACATTCACCCTACCAAAACCTTCCCCTCATTCCTCTTAGATAAAACCCATGAATCACTTCTGTTTTGGACATGTCTGATTCATTGATCACTGTCTGCTCAAATAAACCCTTTAAAATTTTAATGTGCTAAAGTTTATCTTTCAACAGATTACTTATATAATGTCCAATGAAGAAAGCTTCAGGTCCAGATTGCTTCAATATTGATTTCCTCCAAATAAAAAAAGATGAGGCCTAGCATGAACAAACATTTGCCAAATATAGAAGATAAGAGAACAGTTCATAACTCTAAGAGGCCATAATAGTCCTGGTTTCACACTCTAAATATACATTACAATAAATGAATAGTCTAATTTCTCTCATGAGGATAAAAGCAAAAATTCATAAAATAATATCAGATCGAATAGGATTTATATATTCTCTATATAGTATACATATTTATATGAGGGTCTTCAAAACATTTATGGAAAATGCATATTATAAAACAATTATGTATAAATTTCAAAAAAAATATACTAAAATAAACTCGTACTAACTTGTTATAACATGTCTGAGCAGGATCTAGTTTGAGACACTAAGAAGGATAAGACACCAGTTTGAAAAGAGCCCCTGTCAGAGCAAACGAGCTCTGCAAAATTGAAGATAGAACAAACATCAGATTTATGGTAAAGCTTCGGTGGAAGAATGGTGAAATCATTTATGCTTTATAAAAAAATTATGGAAACAATGTCCTGAAGAAATCAATGTTTATAAATGAATAACTCATTATAAGAAGAGGCAAGATGATGTTGAAGATGAAGCCCACAGCAGCAGACCATCTCCATCAATTTTCATGGAAAAAAATTAATTTTGTTCATGCCCTAATGAAAGACGACTGACAACAGCAGAAACAAAAAACACCACCACAGACATTTCACTTGCTTCAGTCTACACAATTATGCCTGAATAATTAAAGTTGAGCAAACTTTCCACTAGATGGGTGCCAAAACTGTTGTGCATAGATCAGCTGCAGAGAAGAGCAGAGCTTTCAATGGAAATTTTGAGCTAGTGGGATGAAGATCCTGAAGCATTTCCTCAAAGAAATATAGCAGAAGATGAAACATAGCTTTATCAGTATGATCCTGAACACAAAGCCCAATCAAAGCAATGGCTACTAAGAGGTTAAAGTGGTCCAGTCAAAGCAAAATCAGATTGCTCAAGGTATACATATGCATTCAAGATATACATATACTTATCCATATGCACATACACACACACACTGTATTCAATTTGCTAATATTTTGCTATGGATTTTTGCTTTTATTCTCATGAGAGAAATTAGGTCATGACAACAGTTTTTGGAGATGCTCAAAGCATTTTTCCTGTTGACTTTCTGGAGGGCCAAAGAGCAACATTTGCTTATCAGAAAAGTGTTTTGAGAAAGTTCACTAAAGCTTTAGCAGAAAAATGTCTGGGAAAGTTTTAACAGAGAGTACTCCACCACGACAATGTTTCTGCTCATTCCTCTCATCAAACAAGGACAATTTTGTGAGAGTTTCAAAGGAAAATCTCTAGACATCCACCTTACAGTCCTGGTTTGGACCCTCTGGCTTCTTTTTGTTTCCTAGTCTTAAAAAATCTTTAGAGGGCACCCATTTTTCTTCAGTTAATAATCTATAAAAGATTTCATTGACATTTTTAAATTTCCAGGACCCTCAGTTCTTTAGAGATGAACCAAATGACTGTTATCATCACTTACAAAAGTGTCTTGAACTTGATGGAGCTTATGTAGAAAAATAAAGTTTATGTTTTTTATTTTTATCATTTAATTCCATTTTCCATCATTTTTTTGGAGTTGTGTATATATACACATAAAATAATGCATAATAATCACGTATAATTCACCCCCAAAATGTAAGAATGGTTTAATATTTGACAATCAGTGTAATTCACCACATTAACAAAAAATACCAGTGTACTTCAAAAAGTTTGAGGACAAATAGAATTAAAAGATAATAGCTGAGTAGTGCTCCATGTGTATATATACCACATTTTCATTATTCAGTCATCCATAGATGGACACTTAGGTTGGTTCCGTATTTTGGCTATTGTAAAAAGGTCAGCAATGAACATGGGAGTGCAGGTATCCCTTTGACATGATGATTTCCATTCCTTTGGATATGTACCCAGTAGTGGGATTGCTGAATCATATGGTAGTTCTGTCTGAAGTTGTTTGAGAAACCTCTGTACTGTCTTCCATATTGGCTGTACTACTCATCCATAAAAAAGAATGAAATTCTGCTATTTATAGCAACATGGATGAGTCTGCAGAAAATAATGTTAAGTGAAATAAGCCAAACTAGAAAAGAGAAATACCACATGTTCTCTCTTATAACTGTGTGCTTAGAAAGAAGGAAGGAAGGAAGGAAAGAACGAAAGAGAAAGAGAAAAAGAAAGAAAAGGACACAACAATTCATTGATCTTTCAGAAGGAGAGAACAAACTAACATTACTAGAGATGGGAATGGAGGGAAGGAGGATGTTTGAAGAGGGACAGGCTGGGTAAAGGGCATAAAGAAAAATCGTGATTTGTAATAATGAATATGCTAATGATAATAAAAAATAATAAAAAGATTTTTCCATCCACATTCAGGAACATGAGTATCTTGAGACTTCTAGAGTAACACCACTATGATTTCTTGCAGTAAGAGTAGCTCTGGATATTTCCCTGTGATTACCTCATACCTAACACATATCTATGTTTGTTTTGTTTTGTCTTTCCAAGTGATTAGTGATTGTCACTAGAATGTACTATAATATTGCTATGATTAAATCTTAAATTGCCTGAAAAAAAGGTAATAGGAATCTTTCCATGAACTTCATGAAGTGCACTTGTAGAAGAAAATCCATATGATTCTTAATAAGTAAAAAATAACCGTTGGAAAAAAAAGCCATTTAATGTTAAGAAATACAGAGAAAAACAAATCTTAACAAAGAGTGGAGTGCAACTTCCTTTATCTGACAAATAGTCCTACAAAAAATCTTTAGCCTTCATCATACTCAATGTGAAATAATAAAAAAATTTCCCCTGATATTGGGATCTAAACAAGGAAACCTGCTATCACCACTTGTATTCTACATTTTATTAGGGCAGTGCAAATAACAAAATGCATACAGATTGAAAAAGAATATTTAAAACTGTAATAATTTCAGAAAACATGACTATGTATATAGAAATTCCCAAATAATCTATCAACAATTCAGCAACGATACTGGTCAATAGATAAAAATAAATTTTTATTTATAAATATCAACAGCCAATTTTATTACTTATAATACCATCAAAATTAGACTGCCAAATTAAAATCTATACATTGTTTGGTTTTATTATTTTCAGCTTATTGACATAGAGTTGACAAACAAAAATCATATATATTCAAGGTGTACAGCATGGTGTTTTGATGTATGAATACATTGTGAAATGACTGCCACAGTCAAGTGAATCAACATTTACATAATTTCACATAGTTATCTTTCTTTGGCAATAAGATACAATAAGAAAATATCTGTTAGTTAGGGTAAGGAAATATTTCTTAAAATGATCAAAAATGTACTAAACAATAATAAAAACTAATAATTGGAATATACTAAATGAAGAACTTCTGTTTATCAAAGAAATTCAGAAACAGACAAAAATTGTCAGGGTAGGAGAAGTTAGTCTCAATAAAGTATCTAATAAAGAAAAACTGTCCAAATATAACCAAAAAGAAAGAAAAAGAAACTAAAAAGAACTCAATAGAAAATAAGGTAAAATAAGGTAAAACTCTTCACAAAAGAAGATATGCAAATTGGCATTAAACATATGAAAAGGTGTTTAACCTCATTAATTATCAGGATATTGCAAATTAAAACCAAAAGAATATACAATTATATATCCATTTGAATTGCTAAAAATACAGAGGAAAAAAATGAATTAAACACATGCTCCAGAGGATGTGGAAAACTGGAATACTCACACTTTGTTGGTTTAGCCATATGCAAAATTTTGACAGAACCTACCAGTGCTAAACATGTACATGACTAATGCCCCATCAATTCCACACCACAATAGTAGATACATAGATTTCAAAGACATGTACTAGAACATTTGCAGCAATACTACCAATAATTGTCAAAAATTAGAAATAATCAAAATGTCCATCAACTGTAGAGTAGGTAAATAAGATTTATTCACACAGTGGAATACATTGCAGAAAAGAGAAAGAAATACTACAGCTGTATTCTCCAATACACTATACCTGTCTTTATTTGCTTGTGTTGTAACAAAATACCACAAACTGGGTGGATTAAACAATAGACATTTATTTCTCACAGTTTTGGAGGCTATGAAGCCCGTGATCAAGATGCCAGTCAATTTGGTTCCTGGTGAGGGCCCAGACAGTGCCTTCTCACTGTATCCATATGTAGTGGGGAGACATTTTACAAAGTGACTAATCCTATTGTGAGTGCCCACTCACGTGATCTCATCTAACTCTATGTACCTCCCAAAGGCCCCATCTCCCCAAACCATCAGATTAGGTAGTTTGGGTTTCACCTTATGACTTTGCAGGGAACACAATTCAATCCATAGTAATAACCAAATGAGTCCATACCATATGATCACATTTGTATAAAGTACAAAACAACTAAAATCAGGATGATGCTTACTTTTGTGGGTGGTTAGTAATTGGTATAAAGCACACTTCTGCAGTACTGCTGACATGCTTTTTGATATGCGAGCTGGTTGCACAGTGTGCTTGGCTATTGAAAATTCTGCATTATGTACTTATAATATATGCACTTTTCTATAGGTATGGATATTGCTCCTCAACAAAAGTCACACATCCATGCACACACACACATATACACACACATACTTAGCATGGTATTTAGTAAACTTGTTGCCAGCAAGTTTCTGTACTATGAAGTTCTCTTGAGTCATTGATGTTGTATCTAATATCTGAAATAAAATTTCTTGTCTGAAGCTTACATCTGCAGTACAATAAATTTATCCAATTTCATTAATGACTTTGCTAATGATTTGCACCAATGCAGTTGGTAGATTTTTCTGCACACACAGGGTAATTCCACCTTCATCAAAATATTTTTTGTATGGAAAATAAAGATTATTTTATAAATTTTCAACATTCATCTTGAATTATTTTAACTGATAAAATACAGATAGGTAAAATTCATCCTATATAGGTGAAATTCATCCTATAGTCAGTGACAATATCATTTTTCTGTTGCAATGGAACGCATTTGGTCAAAGACTTTGTTTTCATGAATTGATATACTATTAAGATGCAATGCCTGAAACATATTTTTGAACCTCTGAGGAGCATTACTTTTTCAAGAAATGCCCTAGATACTTCCACATTTGCCTTTATATTTGCATCTTTGAAATAATTTTATCTCTAGTTTGAAATGCAAGCACCAACATTTGTTTCCAATTTGACTGAAAACGTGCACAAACTCTTGAAAGCTACTCACATTTTTTAGTTGACATTATCTCCTTAATAATTACTCAATCTGGCAGTGAATACGTCTTTGCCAAAGAATATGAAATAAATGTGGTAACATCTATTTTTCCTATAAGAATAGTGATCTCACTATTAGAATCTGGATGATTCAATTTGGTTATATTTGAAACTGGTGCAATTGTTTTTTCTGGCTGGTTTCAATAAAGGTAATATTTATTGAAACATTCAAATTTAAATTTTCATTTACTGTAACTTCCTCTATTTAAAATTCCAATTACCAAGTTGAATGCACGGCCTATGCAATTATTTGCTTGCAATGTTTTATGATACAGTTTGCTTTCATTTTTATAATTATTAAGTGTGGTGGTCTAAGAAATCAGTCGAATCTGATTCTTTATTTTGTATGCCTGTAAGAATTTTTTATTGGTTATGAATATTAATGAGATACAAAGCTGATTGTTATCCCTCATGCCCATGATGTGAGGGCCAGAATCATACCGGCAGCATACCCATTACCACAAATTATATTTGTACCCCATGTCCCCCACCCAACTATCCCCAACCTCCCTCTCCCTCCCCTTTTTGCCCCCACTCTACTTTGTAGCCCAAGGAATGTTCTCTCCCTCTGCAAGTCCAATGCACTACTGTGGTCTTTCTTTCCTTCTTTCTCTCTTAGCTCCCGCATATGAGTGAATACATGTGGTATTTATACTTTATACTTTGCTCATTTCACTCAACATAAGTTTCTCCAGGCTCCAAGCATTCTTTTAATCATCTAAAACTTTCCAACAGGTATTTAAAAAAAAAATAATCTAAAGCAAATATGTAATTCCGCAGAAGTAAATATTTTAAAATGGATCTCACTGGGCCACTTTTCTTCTTGTGACCCTAGTAGAAATTCAAGATGATGGACTGAAAATGGGGACTGTTCATCTATTGCTACTGATATAGCAATTTGGAGAGGTGGCCATGGTTCTCAGTCTGCTATGAAGCCTTGACTCTGTTACTGTTGGACCACTACCTACTTCAAATTTAGGATTTTAATTAAAATTAAATTTATTTTGAAACATGGTGCACAGAGTGATTTAACTATATTTTACATGGAAAATGCAGGAGCCTACACAGAGTCTTAGGCAGGAGCTGAGGGCAGCCCCACCACCAGACACAAGGCAGGAGCATGCACATGGTCAAAGGCAGAGACCAAGGGCAGCCCCCATCACCCAGCAGAAGGCAGGAGCACACTGAAAACACCACTTCCATGTGTGTGTCCCACCACAACTACAGCTGCTACAAAAGTGGCTCACAGCCACAGCACTAGGCACAGCCAGAAAGCAGGCAACCCACCAACCACTTGACTGCATTGACTGCAGCGTCACCACTGGAGACCACAAAAAGAAGAGGAAGTCTCTCTCTTCAAAGCCCACTTTACAGTAACAGAGGAAGCACCTGCTCTACCAGATGACCAGACATCAATACAGAGATATTAGAAATACAAAAATCCAAGAAAATTTGACACCTACAAAGTATACAGTAATTTTCAAATACCAGTTCCTGTAGAGCAGGAAAACCTTGAAATGACTGAAAAGAAATTCCAAGCAACAGTCTTAAGGAAACTCACTGAGATATGAGAAATCTCAGTAAGACAACATAAAAAAATGAGAAAAAAATCCGGGATATGAAGCTGAAAAATTAGAAAGAGACTCAAACCTTAAAAAAAGAATGTAGCAGAACTCCCGGAACTGAAGGACTCATTTAGTGAAATAAAAAAACAAAACGGAGAGCTTAAGCAGCAGGCCAGAACAAACAGAAGAAACAATTTCTGGTATTGATGACAGTCTTTTAGAAACAATCCAGGCAGACCAAAAAAAAAAAAAACAAGAATAGTTAAGAGAGTTAGCAGGCAAATTTAAGTGCCCAAACATTCAAATCATGAGTGTTCCAGAAGTGGAGGAGAAATGATAGTGCATTGAAAAACTATTCAACTAAATAATAATTGGAAACTTCCCAGGTATAGGGAGAGATGAGGCTGTCAGATACAGGAGGCTCAAAGATCCCCAAAAAGATTCAATCCCAAAAGATCCTCTGTGAGACATATTGTAGTCAAACGTGTGAAGTTCAAAGACAAAATCAGAAACATAAAAGGAGCAAGAGAAAAGGATCAAGTTACCTATAAGGGTGCCCCTATCAGACTAACAGCAGACTTCTCAAATGAATCCCTATATGCCAGAATAAAATGGGATGATATATCTAAAATAATAAAGAAGAAAAACACCAACCATGAATACGAGACCCAGCAAAGCTTTCCTTCAGAAATGAGAAGCAGTGTAGGTTACAGACAAACAAAAACTGTGGGAGTTCACCACCACATGACCAGACCTGCAAGAAATCCTCAATAGAGGCCTGTATCTGAATTGCAAAAAAACGATAGTCATTACTGTGAATGAAAAAGAAAGAACAAAACCACTGATAGAATGCAAATGCAAATGAGAAACAGAATAAAACTAAATAATCTTAATGCCTCAAAAAGCTAACAAACATCAAAGACAAACAATAAAAGTGGACAAAAGGAACAAGAGATATTTAAAACTTCCAAAAAAAAAAAAAAACTGATAAAATGTCAGGAGTAAGACAAATACCTTTCCATAACAATCCTGAATGTAAATGGTTAAGTACCCCACTCAAAAGACACAGACTGACTAATTGGATTAAAAAGCTAGACCCAACTATATGCTGTTTTCAGGAGACTCATCTCACCTGTATAGACACACACAGACTAAATGTGAAAGGTTAGAAAAGGATATAACATGCAAATGAAAACCAAAAATGAGTGGGAGTAGCTATTCTTATATCAGATTAAACAGACTTTAAAACAAAAACCATAAAAACAGACAAAGAATTCACCAATATAATGATAAAGGGATCTATCCAACCAGAAGAAACAACAATCATAAACATATATGCAACTAAGAATGGAGCACACAAATAGATAAAGCAAACACTATTTGACCTAAAAGAGATAGACTTGAATACAATAATATTAGAGGACCTGAACACCACTCTGTCGGCACTGGACAGATCATCTACACAACAGATAAACAGAGAAACATGGGATTTGAACTATATTTTACATGAACAGGACTTGGCAGATAACTGCAAAATATTTCATTCAACAACTACAGAATATGCATTCTTCTCATCAGCACATGGAATACTCTCCAGTGTAGACCATATTTTAAGTCACTCATCAAGTCTCAACAAATTTTAAAAAGTTCAAATCATTTCAAGTGTCTTTTCAGACTGCAATGGATTAAAATTAGAAACCAGTAACAGGCAAAACTCAGGAAACTATACAAAAACATGGAAATTAGACAACATGCTCCTGAATGACTTATGGATCCAAAAAGAAAGTAAACAGGAAATCAAAAAATTTCTTGAAACTAATAAAAATAAACACACATCATACCAAGACCTGAAAGATAATTCAAAAGCAATACTAAGAGAAAAGTTTATTGCAGTAAAGGCTTATATCAAATGAACTGAAATTTGCTACACGTCAAAGAACTAGAAAAACAAGCATAATCCTCAAATTTGTATATGGAAAGAAATAATTAAGACCACAGCAGAACTAAATGAAATAGAGACTCAAAAAGTGATAAAAAAAGAACAACGATGCAACAAGTGTCTTTTTGAAAAGACAAAGAAAATAGACAAGCAATTAGCTAGGCTAACTAAGAAAAGATAACAAAAGACCCAAATAAAATAAGATGTGAAAAAGGAGGTATTACAATCAATATCAGTGAAAAACAAAGATTCATTAGCGACAAGTATAAACAACTATATACCAAAAAAATTGAAAACTAGAGAAAATGGATAAATTTTGGACTCATAAAACAACCAAGACTGAAAAAAGAACAAATAAACAAGAAAGAAGATTGATGCAATAATCAGCAGTCTCCCAACAAAGAAAAGCTCAGGACCAGACAGCTTTACTGCTCAATTCCACCAGACACTTAAAAAAGAATTCATACCAATTCTTTTCAAACTATTACAAAAAATTGAAGGAGAAGCCAGTCTTCCAAGCTCATTCTAAGAGGCCAGCATCACCGTGACACCAAAAGCAGACAAAGATACAACAAAAAAGAAAACTACAGGCCAATATTCCTGATGAACATACATGCAAAAATCCTCAACAAAATATCAGCAATCAGAAAACACCAACACATCAAAAAAATTATAAACCATGATCAAGTGCGATTAATTCCGAGGATGCAAAAATGGTTCAATATATGGAAGTCAATAAATGTAGCACACCAAGTCAACAAAACCAAGGAAAAAAAAAAACACATATGATTATCTCAACAGATGCAGAAAAAGCATTTGACAAAATTCAACATCCCTTATGATAAAGACACTCAGAAAATTAAGTAAAAAAGAAAATATCTCAACACAATAAAAGCCATACATGACAAACTCACCACTAATATGATCCTGAATGGAGAAAAGCTGAATATTTTCCCTTATTTTCCCTTAAGAATGGGAAAAAGACAAGGATGCCCACTCTCACCACTACTGTTTGACAAAATACCAGAAGTACTATCCAGAGCAATCAGGGAAACAAAAAAAGTTAAGTGTATCCAGATTAAAAAGGTTAAAGTGAAAATGACCCTGATTGCAGATGATATGATCCTATATGTAGAAAATCCTAAAGAATTTGTAAAAAAAATTCTTAGAGCTGATAAATGATTTTGGTAAAGTTACTGGATACAAAATCAACACTCAATAATTAGTAGCAATTTTATACCACAAATAAGTTAGCAGAAAAATAAATCAAGAAAGCAAGCCAATTTCCAATAGTTGCCAAAATAAAATAAAACAAATTACCTAGGAATCAATATAACCAAGGTGGTGAAAGATCTCTGTAATGAAATCTACAAATCACTGCTAAAAGAAATTAAGCACAACACAAAAAGCTGGAAAGACATTCCATGCTCTTGGGGTTTAAAGATTAACATTGTGAAAATGTCTATACTACCCAAAGCAATCTACAGTTTCAGTGAAATCCCCATTAAAATACCAATGACATTCTTCACAGAAATAGAAAAAACTGTCCTAATATTCATATGGAATAACAAAAGACACTGAATAGTCAAAGTAAACCTGAACAAAATAATTTTAAAAATAAAGCCAGAGGTATTGCACTATATGATTTTAAATTATACTATAAAGCTATAGTAAACAAAACAGTATGGTGCTGGCATATCAACAGACACTCAGACCAATGGACAGAATACATAACCCAGAAATCAATCTATATGCTTACATCCAACTGATATTTGACAAGAGCAACAGGAGCATACACTGTGGAAAAGACTGCATCTTCAATGAGTGGTGATGGGAAAACTGGACCTCCATATGTGGAAGAATGAACCAAGACCTGTACCTCTCACCATTTACCAAAATCAGCTGGAAATGGATTAAAGACTTATATATAAGAACCAACAGTCTAAAACTACTAAAAGAATATGTAGGGGAAAAACTTCATGAAGTAATACTGGGCAAAGACCTTATGAATAAAATCCCAAGAGCACAGGAAACAAAAGGAAAAGTAAACAAATAAGACTATATCATACTAAAAAGCTTCTGCACAGCAAAAGATATAATTAGCAGAGCAAGAAGACAACCTAGAGAATAGGTGAAAATATTTACAAACTATGCCTAAAACAAGGGATTAATATCCAGAATATACAAGGAACTCAAACAACTAAATATTAAAAAAACAAGAAACCTGATTTTAAAATGGGCAAAGGAACTGAATAGGCATTTCTCAAAGGTACATATACAAATGGCCAACAGACATGAAAAAACACTCAACATCACTCAGCATCAGGGAAATAAAATAAAAATCACATTGAGATATCATCTCAGAACAGTTAGTCTGTCCAGTATCAAAAAGACAGAGAATAACAAATGCTGGTTAGGATATGGAGAAAGGGGAACCCCCATACACTATTGGTGGGATGGTAAATTAGAGCAGCCTTTATGGAGAACAGTATGGAGGTTCCTCCAACAAGTACAGATAGAATTTCCATAAGATCTGTTAATCCTGCTGCTGGATGTTTACTCAAAGGAATAGAAATCATTATGTTGAAGAGATACGTGCATTCCCATGTTTATTACAGCTCTATTTTCAATAGACAAAATATGGAACCAACCTAAGTGACCATTGACAGATGACTGGATAAGGGAAATGTGGTATATATACACAATAGAATACTACTCTGCTGTAAACAAAAATGAAGTTCTGCCATCCGCAGCATCATGGCTGAACTTAGAGAAAATTATGTTAAGTAAAATAAGTCAGGTACAGCAGGAGAAATACCACTTGTCCTCACTCATAAGTGGGAGTGGAAAAAATAACAATAAAAAAAGACGAAAGAAAGATATAACAATCACAATAATTCTTTGAAATTTCAAAAGGAGAGATTGGAACTGAGGGTATCAGAGGTGGGAAAGCGGGAGGCTGAGAGGGGCATAGGGAGAAATTGGTAAAGGGTCACATAAAATGTTTACATTGTGTAATAATTTTTAAAAATAAAAATAAATTTTAAATAAATTATATTTTATATCATTAAAAATTCATCCTTATTTTTACTGTTACACTGATCATTGATTGGAAAGACCATCTCTATTTTATACCATTTTTCTATTTATGAGTGTAGGTGCTTCTGAGCTAACAAATACTTCTATTTTATTTCTTACTAGTATTTTATTTAGTTTTATCTGTGCCAATACGAACATGTCATTATAATTCATTACATTATAATATGAATTCACATTTGATAAACCATAAAAACATACTTTTTCCCTGTTCAAAATTCTCTTTGTTATTCTTGGCCATTTATATTTCTTTATGATTTCCAGATTTAGTGTTTCCCATTGTACAGTCATTCCTGTTGTGATTTTTTTAAAATTTAAATTTCATTGAAAGTACATCCCAATCTATAAAACATTCTATTCCCATCTAAGAAAACTTTACCTCTCCTTTATTTGCAGGCCTTCTTTTAGATACTTCATTAGAATTGGCTTGCATAAAATTTGGTAGATTTATTTCTAGACACCATTAGATAGCATAGGTTTATTCTGATATATCATTAAGCATCAAAGGTGTAGAGGTATTGAAAATACTTATTTTTTTTTCCTTTTTGTCTTTTTTCGTGACTGGTAACGGAATCGCAACCCTCGGTGTCGCACCCGCACCGCGCTCAACCAGTGAGCGGACCGGTCTCTATATGGGATCTGAACCCTCAGCGGGAGCGCCGCCGTGCTCCCAAGCGCTGCGCTCTACCGAGTGTGCCACTGGGCCGGCCCCAAAATACTTATTTTTTATTCTCTTTTGTTTTCCAGTTCCTGTCAAGATTGCTGTAGTGGCAGAAGTTAGTTGGTTTCAGCTTCCGTTTTTTTTTTTTTTTTTCAGTTTTCCCAGCACTGTCCTTGGAGTGTACCTTCAAGGTTATTTGTAACAACTAGGGTTTACTCCCTTGCCAGTTAGAGAATCAGCCTCCTGTGTTCCCTCATACTCTGTACCAGGCCCTTGGGTTGTTCGGTCATCCATTAAGCCACAAGTGCCAAACCATCAGACTCTCTCCTCTAAGTTTCTAAGTTCTAATAGCATCACATTTTTTTTCTTTTATTCCTCGTATTTATATAATTGGTAGCTTTTCCTTATGGTTTTTGATTTTGGGATTATCTTAGCATCCCTTTATTGCCTTCCAACACCTGGGTGAATAATTTCCTATGTAAAACCCCCTATATTTGAAATGCCTAGCATGCTTGTTAAGCTAAATACCTGGTGATACAAATGATAACATTGCATGAACCAAAAAGAAGTACCCAGTTAAAAATTAAATTTTTTTTACAGTTCATTCAATGTTGAAATGCCATATATCAAAGAAAAACAACTAATTAAATTCACCTTATTACTGGAACAGAACTAAGTATGTTAAAATCTCTCTATATATCTGTGTGTGTGTGTGTGTACAGTCAGATATATACTCACAGGAAAACACATTAGGATATAAATTGACATTTTTAACATGGACATTTCGAGATTTTTACATGGACTTATCTTGGAGCATGTTATATAATTATTTAAATAGCCTGGTCTTAAATTCACCTAATTTCATAGAACTAGAGATGAAGTATATTATTTTAATACATATCCTGAAGTAGAACTACATCATGTGTAAATTCAGCTTTAATTATTTAAGAAAACTCCACACTGTTTTTCATAGCAGCTGCACCATTTTACACTCTCATCAACAGTGCACAAGAGTTCCAATTTCTCCATATCCTCACCAACACTTGTCATTTCCTGCTATTTTTTGTTTCTTTTGGTAGTGAGTCATGTGTGTGTGTAATATCTCATTGTGGTTTTGATTTACATTTCTCTGATGATTTTTTATCTTAATTTTTATTATAAGCATATTCATTGGTACAAATCATGGGGTTTTTTTTTATGCCCTTTACCCTACCAATCACTTCCCAAACACCCTACCTCCCACCCCGCCATCTCTAGTATCCTTAGGCTTGTTCTCTCCCTATGAAAGTTCAAAATACTGTTGTGGTCTTTTAATCTATCTTTTATTCTTCCTTCCTTCTGTCCTTCATTCATCCTTTTCTTCCTTCCTTCCTTGCTTCCTTCTTAGTACCCAGTTAAGAGTAAGAACACGTGGCATTTCTCTTTCCTTGTCTGGCTTATTTCACTGAATGTAATTTTCTCTAGACTCATTCACGTTGTTGCAAATGGCAGAATTGCATTATTTTTTATGGCTGAATAGTATTCCATTGTGTACATATACTACATTTTCCTTATTTGCACATCTGTAAATAGACACTTTAGTTGGTTCCATATTTTGGCTATCATATAGAGCTGAGGTGAACATGGAAATGCAGGTATCCCTTTGACATGATGATTTCCATTTCTTTGGATATATACCCAGTAGTGGGATTGCTGGATCATATGCTAGTTCTATCTGTAGTTGTTTGAGGAACCACCATACAGTTTTCCATAATGACTGTGCTAATTTACAGTCCCACCAATAGTGAAGAAATGTTTTCCTTTCCCCACATCCTCACCAGCATTTGTTTTCCTTGGTCTTTTTAATAATGGCCAGTCTTACTGGGGTGAGATGATATTTCAATGTGGTTTTGATTTGCATTTCTTTGATGATTAGTGATGCTGAGCATTTTTTCATGTACTTGTTGACCATTTGTATATCTTCCTTTGAAAAATGTCTATTCATGTCCTTTGTCCATTTTTTAATTGAAGGGTTTTTGTTTTTGTTTTTGTTTTACTGTATAGTTGTTTGAGTTCTTTATATATTCTGGATATTAATCCCTTGTTGGATGTATCGCTTGCAAATATATTCTCCCATTCCATAGGTTGTCTTTCTTCTCTGTTGATTATTTCCTTTGCTGTGTAGAACCTTTTTATTTGTAACCAAAACAGCAGGATACTGGCATAAAAACAGACAGTCCAGTCAATGGAATAGAATAGAATACTAGGGAATCAACCCGCATACTTACACCCATCTGATCTTTGACAAAGGCAACAAGAACACACATTGCGGAAAAGACTGCTTCTTCAATAAACGATGGTGGGAAAGTTAGACATCCATATACAGAAGAAGGAAACTGGACCTGTACCTTTCATCATATACCAAAATCAACTCAAAAATGGTAAAGACTTAATTAAATATAAGAACCAAAACCCTAAAATTACTTAAGGAAAACATAGGGGAAACACTCCAGCATGTAAGACAGGGAAAGACTTTATTAATAAGACCTCAAAAGCACAACAAAAAAAAAGAAATAATAATCAAATGGGATTATATCAATCTCTGATGGTTACTGGTATTGAGCATGTTTTCATATGCTTGTTTGTCATTTACATATCTGGAAAAACGTCTGTGCAATTATTTTTCTCTTTTTTAAAACTGGATTTTTTTTTTCTTGTGTAGTTGTAAATGCTATTTGTATATGCTGGATATTAACCCATTATTATGTAATATGATTTGCAAATATTTTCTCTCATTTCATAGGATGCTTTGTCACTCTGTTGATTGTGTCCTTTTATGCACAGAAGTTTTTACTTTTTATGTAGTCCAATTTATATTTTTTCACTTTTTTCTCTGTGCTTTGGTTTCTTATCCAAGAAATGACTGCCAAGTTCAATATCAGAAATTTTTTCTTTCAATTTCTCCTCAGAGTTATATTATTTCTGGTCATGTTCAGCTCTTTGATCTATTTTGAGTATATTTTTTATACACACATGTAAGGATCCACCTTGATTTTACACATGTGGATATCCAGTTTTACTAACTCCATTTACTGAAAAGATTGTCCATTCTCTATTAAATGGCCTGTGCACCTTTGTCAAAAATCATTTGACCATATATGCAAGAATTTAAATGCTTCTATTCTATTCCAGGGTTCTATGAATGCCTTTAGGTCAGCACCACACTTTTTTGATTAATATGGCTTTGTAATAAGTTTAAAATGAGGATGTGAAAAATCTTCAACTTTTTTTAATGATCATTTTGGCTGTTCAGGGTACCTTGAGATTCTATAGGGGCTTTACAATGGATTTTTCTATTTATGCCAAGAATGCCAATGAGATTTTGATATGGTCTGCATTAAATGTGTAGATTGTTTTAGCAGTATTTCCATTTTAACAATATTAAATATTTCAAATCCATGAACAAGTAATGTCTGTCTATTTAATTGTGTTTTCTTCAATTTCTTTCAGTAGGGTTTTGCAGTCTTCAGTGTATGTCTTTCACCTCTTTACATAACTTTATTCATAAGTATTTTATTCTTTTTCATGTTATTTTAAATCATTTTTTTCTTGTTTGATTGTTCATTGTTGGCATATAGAAATGCAATAAATTTTTCCATGTCTTGCAACTTTGCTGTATTTGTTTATTAGTTTTAACAGGGTATTTTGTGTGTGTGTGTAGTCTTTTGGGTTTCCTACATACAGGATGTTATCCACAAACAGATATTTTTACTTCTTTCTTTCCAACTTAGATGCCTTTTTTTTTTCTTTTTTCTCATGAAATTTTTTTGGCTAGGATTTCCAGTACTATGTTGAATAGAAGTGGTAAAGAGTGTGCATCTTTACCTTGTTTTTAATTTTAAAGGAAAAGCTTTTAGTCTTTCACCATTGGCTATGGCATTATTTCAGCACATTCATATATGGAATGTAATGTTGATGTCATTTCTAATTATTCCAAGTTTGTTGAGTTGCTCTTATCATGAAAGTGGGTTGAATTTTATCAAATGTTTTTTCAGCAAAAATTGAGATGATTGTGTTTTTTTCCCCATCATTTTATCAATTCATTTATTTACTTTTGTATGTTGAACCATCCTTGTATTCCAGGTAATTCCAACTTGGTCATGGTGTATACTTTTAATGAGATGTTGAAATCCACTTTTTAGTATTGTGTATGCGTTTGTATTGTAGGCATTGGTCTGGAATGTTATTTTTTTGTAGTGTCTTTGTCTTTGTTGTCAGGTAATGCTGGCCTCTTAAAATGAGTTAGAATGTATTTCATACTAAAATAAATATTACAGGACTAAAATAACCATTATAGTAACTACCATCTAAAAAGTGGGAAAAGAAGTGCACACTGGTACACTGGCCCATTAAAAACTGTGCCAGGGACATGTAATGAGTTGCCTGCTAAAATGAGTTTGAATATGGTTCCTCCTCTTCCATTCTTTTAGGAATTTGAGGAATATTGGTGTTAATTCTTTTTAAAATGGTTGATAAAACTCACTAGCAAAGCTATTGGTTTGTGAGTTTTTCTACTGGGGGAGGCTTTTAATTAGTGATTAAATCTCTTCATTAGTTATAGGTCTGTTCATATTTTCTGTTTCTTGATGATTCAGTCTCAGTTGGTTCTCTAGGAATGTATTCATTTAATTCAGGTTGTCAAATTTGTTGGCATACAATTGTTCATAGTATTCTCTTATAAACCTTTTTATTTTTGCAAATTTGGTTGTAAGGTCCCATCTTATATTTCTGATTTTAGTTACTTGAAGCTTTCTATTATTTTCTTAATCCACCAAAATTTTGTCAATGTTGTTAATATTTTTCAAAGAACATGGTCTTAGTTTCATTGATTTTTTTCTATATTTTTGGGTTATTATCCTTGATAACTAGAATGAGCTTGAAATTTAATACAAATAGGAAAAACTACTTGGTAGATAGTCAAATATAAGAACAGGCCATTTATATGAGAGAAAATTTCAATAGTGAAATAACATATGCAATGATGCTAGGTAGTTATAAGAGAAGTGCAAATTAGAATTTTAATTAGAGCTATATTTCTTTCCCTGTTCTTCCATTCCTGAACAAGTAAGTTATAAAAGCATTAGATATAGTGGAGCAAGGTAATGGTTACAGTGGGTTGGGTAGAGTGAAAAGCCATGATGGCCCAGAGTATCAGATCATGATCAAGTCAAGGAGAGCATCCATGTGGTGATAAGGGTGAGAATGAACCCACTGTAGAGATCCAGATCCTGAATGAAGTCACGAGCACATCCATGCATGAAGACAGCTGATATAGAGTATCAAAGATCGTATAGACTGAGAGGGTATCAACACAGAGAAAGCACTTGGAATAAGGTGTTATATACCTAATGGGTTATGAAAGGTATTAATGTAAGAAGTATAACTTGATATAGTAATTTTATTTATTTATCCAATTTTGCATTTTATTTCTTGGTTATGAATAATCATGGGGTACAAAGCTGAACATCACCACTTGTGCCCAAGATGTGATGGCTAGGTCCACAATGGCAACATGTCCATTACCACAAATTATGATTATACTCCATGTCCCCCACCCAATTAATCCCTGACTTCCTTCCCCTCCCCTTTTCACCCACACCATTTTGTAGCCATAGGTATTCTCTCTCACTCTGCAAGTCCAATGCATCACTGTGGACTTTCCTTCCTTCTTTCTCTCTTAGTTTCCAGTTATGAGTGAGGGAACATGGAATTTTTCCCTCTGTGCTTTGCTTATTTCACTCAATGTAAGTTTCTCCAAGATCATCCATGTTGTCGTGGTTGGCAGAATTTCATTCTTTTTTTATGGCTGAGTAGTATTCCATTGTGTATATATACCGCATTTTCCATATCTAGTCATCTGTTGATGGACATTTAGGTTGATTCCACACCTTTCTATTGTAAACAGAGCTGTGGTGAACATGGGAGTACAGGTATCACTTCATACACAAGGATTTCTATTACCTTGGGTATATATGCAGAAGTGGGGTGACAGGGTTGTATGAGAGATCTATCTGTAGCTGTTTGAGAAACCTCCATACTATTTTTCATGGTGGTTGTACTAATTTACAGTTACACCGACACTGTAGGAGTGTCTGCTTCTCTCCACAGCCTAGTTAGCATTTATTATTCTTCCTCTTTTTGATTATAGCCAGTCTAACTGGGGTGAAGTGATATCTCAATGTGGTTTTAATTTGCATTTCCCTGATGATTAGTGATACTGAGCATTTGTTCATGTGCCTATTGACTATTTGTATATCTTCCTTAGTAAAATGTCTATTCAGCTCCTTTGTCCAATTTTTAATTCAGTTATTAGTTTTGTTCCTGTGTAATTTCTTGAGTTCCTTGTATATTCTGGATAATAATCCCTTCCTAGATGTATAGTTGGCAAAAAATTTCTCCCATTCTGTAGGTTGTTTTTTCACTCTATCAATTGTTTCCATTGCTGTGCAGAAGAATTTTGGTTTGATATACTACTATTTGCTCATTTTTTTCTTTTTAAATTTTTATATACTTATTTGTTTACATATTTTATTTTCTATTTATTTATTTAAATTTATCAGTAGACAACGCAGTTGATTTTTGTGTCCCTTTACCAATTCATCCTTTCCCACTGTTCCTCTTCCCCTTCACCCATCAACATTATGTCTGTTCACTTGTCTTAACAAGTTCAAGGAATAGTGACTGTTTTGACTTCTTCCCCCATTTATTTGTTTGTATATGTACTGATTTATTTTTCTTAGCTCCCGCAAATAAGTGAGAACATGTGGCATTTCTCTTTCTGTGCCTGCCTATTCCACTTAATATAATTTTCTCTAATTCTATCCATGTTGCTGTGAATACTAGTAATTCATTTTTTAATAGCACAGCAGTATTCCATTGTCCATATATACCATATTTCACTTATCCACTAATCCAATCATGGACATTTACGCAGGTTCCAATGCTTGGCTATTGAAAATATAGCTGCAGTAAACATGGGAGTAAAGGAATCTCTTTGACATGATAATTTCCATTCCTCTGGGTATATTCCCAGCAGTGGAATAGTAGGGTTATATGATAGATTTATCTGTCATTGTTTAAGGAAACTCCATACCATTTTCCATAAAGGCTACACACTTTTGTAGTCACACCAGCAGTGTAGGAAGGGTCCTTTTTCTCCACATCCTCAAAAGCATTTATCATTGTCAATCTTTTGGATATGAGCCATGCTAAATTGGGTGAGATGGGATCTCAAATGGGTTTTGATTTGCATTTCCCCAATGCTGAGTGACATTGAACATTTTTTGATGTGTCTGTGGCCATTAATATTTCTTCCTCTGAGAAGTGCCTATTCAGCTTCCTTGCCCATTTTTAAATTGGGTTATTTGTTTTGTTTGCTCTTAAGTTGTTTGATTTCCTTATATGTTCTGGATATTAATCCTTTGTCTGATGTGTATTTTGTAAATATATTCTCCCACTCTGTTGGTTGTTGTTTTGCTCTGTTCATCATTTCTTTTGCTGTGCAGTAGATTTTTAGTTTGATAATATCCCATTTGTTTATTTTTCTTTTCATTGCCTGTGCTATTGCAGTCATATTCATGAAGATTCTACCTAATCCCACTTCCTGGAGTCTTTCCCCTATGTTTTCATAAAGGAATTTTATTGCTTCAGGATGTATATTTAACTCATTAATCCATTTTGAGTTGATTTTTGTATATGGTGAGAGTTACGGGTCTAGTTTCATTTTCCTACATATGAATATCCAGTTTTCCCAGCACCATTTGCTGAAGAGGCAGTCTCTTACCCAGTATGTAGACTTGGTGTCTTTGTCAAAGATCAGATGTGTGTAGGTGTATGGGTTGATTTCTGGATTCTCTATACTAATCCATTGATCCGTGTATCTGTTTTTATGCCAGTACTATGCTGTTTTTGTTATTATAGCTCTGTAGCATAGTTTAAGGTCAGGTAATGTTATGCCTCCAGCTTTATTTTTTTGCTCAGGATTTCTTTGGCTATCCGTGGTTTTTATTATTCCATATAAATGTCTGGATAGTTTTTTCAATTCCTAAGAAAATTGTCACTGGAATTTTGATGGGGATTGCATTGATTCTGTAGATCACTATGGGTAATATGGACATTTTCACAATTTTATTTCTTCCAATACAAGAGCATGAGATATCTTTCCATCTTCTTTTGTCCTCTTTACTCTCAACAGTGGTTTGTAGTTCTCTTCATAGAGATTTTTCGCATCCTTGGTTAATTTTATTCCTAAGTATTCTTTTTTTGGTGGCTATTGTAAATGGGCTAGCTTTCTTTATTTCTTTTCCTGCATGTTAACTGTTGGAGTATAGAAATGCTACTGATTTTTGTGCATTGATTTTGTATCCTGAAACTTTGCTGAAAGCATTTATTAACTCTAAGACTTTTTTTGGAGATGCTTTAGGCTGTTCAGTACATAGGATCATATCGTCTGCAAACAGGTACCATTTGACTTCATCTTTTCCAATCGGGATCCCATTTATTTCCTTATCTTCTCGGATTGTTCTGGCTAGTACTTCCAACACTATGTTGAATAGGAGTGGTGATAGTGGGCATCCTTGTCTCATTCCTGTTCTTAAGGGAAAAGCTTTCAGCTTTTTCCTGTTTGGGATGATATGGGCAGTGGGCTTAACATATATGGCTTTAATTGTGTTGAGACACTTTCCATCTCTACCTAACTTGTAGAAAGTCTTTATCATGAATGAATGTTGAATTTTGTCAAATGCTTTTATAGTGTCTTTAGAGATGATCATATGTTTTTGTCTTTGATTACATTTATTTGGTGTATCACATTTATTGATTTATGTATGTTGAACCAACCTTTCACCCCTGGGATGAATCCAATTTGATCATGGTGAATAATATAGTGTATGTGTTGCTGTATTTTGTTAGCTGGCATTTTATTGAGGATTTTTGCATCTATATTCATTAAGAATATTGGCCTGTAGTTTTCTATTTTTGTTGTATCTTTGTCTGGTTTTGGTATCACAGTGACTTTTGAATCATAGAATGAGTCTGAGAGAATGGCCTGTTTCAATCTTTTGGAATAGTTTGTAGAGAATTGGTATCAATTCCTCTTTGAAGGTTTGGTAGAACTTTGCAGTGAATCCATGCAGTCCTGGGCTTTTCTTTGTTGGCAGCCTTCTGATAACAGCTTCAATCTCTTTTATTGTTATTGGTCTCTTCAGACTTTGTATATCTTCTTGGCTCTGTTTTGGTAGTTTATGTGTGTCCAAAAATTTATCCATTTCCTCCAGATTTCCAAACTTGTTGGCATATAGTTGTTTATAGTAGTCTCGAATGATTCCTTGTATTTCTGAGGTATCAATTGTAACTTCACCTTTTCATTTCTAATTTTAGTTATTTGGGTCATCACTCTTTTCTTGGTTAGCCTTGCTAAAGGTTTGTCAATTCTATTTATCTTTTTAAAATAACCCAACTTTTTTTTTCATTGATCTTTTGTATCATTTTTCAGGTTGCTATATCATTCAGTTATGTTCTGATCTTCATAATTTTGTTCCATCTACTAACTTTGGGTTTGGATTGCTATTGTTTTTCTAGTTCTTTAAAGTGAAGGTGTTTACATGCCATTTTTCCATTCTTCTGAGGTAAGCATTTAATGTGATAAATTTCCCCCTTAGTACTGCTTTTGCAGTATCCCACAGGTTTTGGTATGATATGTCATTACTTTCATTAGTTTCAATAATTTTTTTTTTGATTTCCTGTTTAATTTCTTCTTGGACGCATATGTTATTAAGTTGAATGCTGTTTAATTTCCATGTGTTTGTATAGTTTCCAGGGTTTTGTGTGTTAATCGATTTACAGTTTTAGTCCATTGTAGTCTGAAAAGATACTTGGACATATTTCAATTTTTTAAAAATTTCCTGAGACTAGTTTTGTGACCTAATATGTGATCTATCTGGTAGAATGTTCCTTGTGCTGATGAGAAGAAGGTATATTGTGTACCTGTTGGGTGAAATGTTCCGTATATATCTGTCTGGTCCAGTTGGTCTAAGGAGTAGTTTAAATCCTGTGTCTCTTTTTGATTTCTTGCCTGGTTTGTCCCACACTGAGAGAGAGGTGTTATCACTATTATTGTATTAGGGCCTATTTCCTTCATCAGGTTTAAGAGTGTTTATATCTGGATGCTCCAGTATTGGGTGCATACATATTTATGATTGTTATGTCTTCTAGCTGGATAGATCCTTTAATCATTATGTAGTGGTCTTCTTTGTCTCTTTTTATGATTTTTGGTTTAAAGCCTATTTTATCTGATATAAGAATAGCTACTCCTGATCGTTTTTGGTTTCCATTTGAATGGTATGTATTTTTCCATCTCTTCACTTTTAGTGTGTGTGTGTGTCTTTACAGGTAAGGTGAATAACTTGAAGACAGCATATACTTCGGTCTAGCTTTTTAATCTGATCAGTCAGTCTGTGTCTTTTGAATGGGGAGTTTAATCACATTTAGGATTGTTATTGACTGCTATTGTTAATTCCTATCATTTAATTGCTTTTTGTTTAGAATTTTTAAATATTTTCTTATTACTTTTCCTTTTATTTCACTTCTTCAATGTTAGTTAAAAATTTGAGGTGGCCTGATTCAGCTTCTTTCTCTTTCTCATTTGCATTTTTGTTTTAATGTCTGGTTTCACTCTTTCTTGTCTGCCTGTGATAGTGATAATCATTATTCAGAATCCAGAGGAAGGACTCTCTTCAGAATTTCTTGCAGTGCTGGCTATGTGGTGGAGAACTCCCACAATTTTTGTTTGTCTAGGAAAAACACTATTTCTCGATCATTTCTGAAGGAGGGTCCTACTGGGTATAGAATTCTTGGCTGGCAATATTTTTCTTTTAGTATTTTGAATATATCATTCCAACTTTGTCTTGCCTCTACGGTTTCAGTTGAGAAGTCTGCTGTTTGTATGATGAGGTTCCATTATAGGTGACTTGATGCTTTTGTCTTGCTGCTTTTAGAATTCTCACTTTGTCTTTGAGCTTTGCAAATTTGACTATAATGTGTCTTGGAGAGGTTCTTTTTGGATTGAATCTGTTTGGGGAACTTTGAAATTCCTGGATCTGAAGGTTGGCATTTCTCACTATACTGGGAAGTATGCTGTTATCATTTACTTGAATAGCTTTTCAATGCCTTTTCTTATCTCCTCCCCTTCTGGAATACCTACAATTCAGATGTTAGAGTGGATTGAGGTTGTCTGGGATCTCTCTAAGATTTTCATTATTTTTAATTTTTAATTCTTTGCTCCTTTTTGTTTGTTTGTTTGTCTGGGTTATTTTAAAAAGACCAGCCATCTGATCTTTGACAAAGACACCAAGCCTATATACTGGGGAAGAGACTGCCTCTTTAGCAAATGGTGCTGGGAGAACTGGATATCAATATGCAGGAGAATGAAACTTGACCCACACCTTTCACCATACACTAAAGTCAACTCAAAATGGATTAAATAATTAAATATACACCCTGAAACAATAAAACTTCTTAAAGAGAACATAGGGGAGACACTTCAGGAAATAGGACTGGACACAGACTTCATGAATACGACCCCAAAAGCATGGTCAACCAAAGGAAAAATAAACAAATGGGATTATATCAAACTAAAGAGCTTCTGCACAGCAAAAGAAACAATTAACAGAGTTAAAAGACAACCAACAGAGTGGGAGAAAATATTTGTGAAATATACATTTGACAAAGGATTAATATCCTGAATATACAAGGAACTCAAACAACTTTACAAGAAAAAAACAAGCAACCCAATTAAAAAATGGGCAAAATAGCTAAGTAGTCATTTCTCTAAGGAAGATATACAAATGGCCAACAGACATATGAAAAAATGCTCAATATCACTCAGCATC
>NW_007729398.1:13830-21970 GCF_000696425.1 Galeopterus variegatus | reverse complement strand
CAAAAAAAAAAAAACGGGGGGGTGGGAGGGGAAGAAGACATAACAACTACAATTCCTTGAAGTTGATAAGACAAGCAAACAGAAAGGACATCATTGGGTGGGAGGGGCGAGAGGGAGGAGGGAGGGAAGTTTCGGTAATGGGCCACAATAATCAACCACATTGTATATTGACAAAGTAATTTTTTTTTTAAAAAAAGTGTGATTTACAATAAAAAAAATAAATAAATAAAAAATTTTTTAAAAAATGACCACCTTCGAGATCTTAAATTATTTCTTCTACTTGCTCTCGCCTGCTGCTTCCTGTTGTGTTTTTTTATTTCATTCTGTGAATCTTTCATTTCTAGGGGTTCTGCTACATGGTTTTTTAAGGTATTAATGTCTTTTAGATTTTCTCCTACATATTCTAGGTATTTTTTCTTGTTTCCCTGTGTTCTCTAATTGAGTTTTCCCTTATCTCTTCAAGGTTTCTTAAGATCATTGCTTGGAATTCCTTTTCTGACATTTCAAGGGTTTCCTTTTTATTGGTTCTGGTATTTGGGTATTACTGTATTCCTTCGGTGGTGTCATATCTTCTTGCTTGTTTGTAGTTCTAGTATGTTTTCATCGATGCTTGGTCATCGGGCAGTGGACTTGCTTCTATTACTCAGGGGTTGGTTATGAGGATAAATATTTCCTCCTCTATTTGCAGGCTCTACTGGTGACTTTTCTTATATCAGTGTTGTTGAGTGTGTAGCAGATTGCCTGTTGAGTGGCCCTAGATGCTGCTGTGGTTGTGAACTGTCCTCGTGGTGACAGTAGGGGTGGCACTTACTATATAGTACACCACCTTGGTTCTTATTCCAGCAGAGAGCAGGGTTTTCTGGGCCCATAGGTTGAGCCCCCAGTGGTATGTGGGGATTGGCTCAACTCAGTGCCTGCTGGGCCTTGTGGGGTGTTCCCTTCAGGGCTACAGACTGAGCCCTCAGTGGCATGAGTGATTTGGCTCACCTCAGTAACTCCTGGGGCTTCTGATATAGGAATTTAGGGTCAAAGAAGAGTAATGAGGATATTCATATGCGGAACATATCCTTGTGTGGAACGTGAGAGCTTGAGTAGGGTGTGCAAATTGTACCTTTAGGAAAGTGACCCTGCTTGGAGCTTCACAGCTCCAGCAATGTGAGGAAGGCTTCCATGCAATGGAAAGTGATGATGAACCTGAGCCTGGATGTGGAGTCTTGGTGTCTGAGTGCAGTGAAGGAGGTAAATAAATCAAAAATTTAGTTTCACTGTGTAATTTCTGTCAGTATATAATCTACACAAGGGTAGATTATATTTTTTTCTCTAGTAATTTTATATATAAAGGAAAATCTCTGAGAACGTGTATAAAATTGTCTATATGAAACAGTGCAATGAAGAACACTGACAATATATATGACACCAAATAAATATTTTTCTGCTTGATTTTCTCTGAAAATAGTGATTAGGTTTGTGAAAAGTGCTAATTTATTATGTAATGGATAAATTTAAAATGCCAAAATTTAAGCATGACACACAATTTTGTAATTCTTTCAAGTTCAATTTCATATTCTATTAAAAATTATTTTAAAATCAATTTCAAAATTATTTCAAATTCTAGCCTCATATTTTTCTATTTCCTCCTAAAAATAGTTGGTTCTACCCACACTGAAACCCTATTTTTTTTTTTTTCATATCTGTTATGGTCCTGTTTCCTTCAGCCTTGTGTCTCCATTGTGAATGTCTAGTCATTCTTCATGACATAACAATATAAGTATCATTTCTGGAATATTATAGAAAGAATCTTTGTTTAATATGGCACTTTATTTTCCACATTATTTTATCCTTATTTCATCATGCTCCTGCTTGTCTCACACCTGTGCCAATTTCACCCTGCATCCATTTGTCTTGTCAAGTTCTTCCTATGACAGAACCTCACTTAATCTGCCAAAACCCATCATATCAAACTACACCTGCCATCTTCTTTGCATCACTGTTTTTCAAATTATGTCATCATCACCATTACCATTGTCATCATCATCATTCAAGAGAAGATTTAAAAGCCAAAATTTTTCTAAAACCCCACCAAGATAATATTTTAGCTTAATTTTGGAAATTCTATTTTATATCCGTGAATTAATTTTCTACCGGAGATAATCTACTTTTCCTAACATAATCTCATTCCTGTGCACAGCAAAAAGCCCTGGTTTAGGAAATAAAATAAAGCAGTTCAGAATAAGCTTAGCATTTACAATATAAAATGGAGAGATAATTGTGTAATTTGTTATTCCATGGTAATAAGATTTAATGACCTATTGATATTTTAAACATTTTATTCTCAGTATATAACTAACTTATTGGTTGAAACTGGTAGAAATTACAACTACACAGTGAAATTAATTTTTTGGTTGTTTTACCATAAAAGCCTGTATAAAACTCAATCTGAGTGGCTTGTTAGGCTTTTTAAATCTCCAAACAAGTTTTTAAACAGTAATATAATTATTCATAGAACAATATTAAAATAATTTGGAATTGAATATGGATGAATAAATTATCACATCAAGTGAGTACGCCAATATTTATCAAAATATTTTAATGCTGTTGTTTTTAATGATTAAAAAAAATATTCCACTAGTGATAAAGAAATGTTAGATGCTTTTATTTACCAAACATAATACCTTGATCAGTGCATAATATGCCTACATAGAAAGAGAAAGCAAATTTTGAAAAACGAAAACCTCTCACAGAAATCTATCATAGTAATTTTCTTTAGAAACACACCTCTCAGTCTTATTCAAGACTGTTATTGAATAGGAAATGTCTCAGTTATCTCTTGCTGTGTAACATACTATGTCAAAACTTAGTGGCTTAAAATAAAAACTGTTCATTTTTTTTCTCACAATTTTCTTTGTTTTCTGGGATAACGAGGGCAGTTCTCTGCCATGTGTTCTCAGCTGAAGCAGAAATAGCGTATTTTCCAGACAAACACAAATTGTGAGAGTTCACCACCACACAACCAGCACTGCAAGAAATTCTCAAAGGAGTACTGCATATGGAATCTGAAAACTAATAATCACTATCATGGATACACAAGAAAAAGCAAAACCCATCATAGAAACGAAAATGCAAATGAGAAATAGAAAGAAGTTAAATCATGCCATTTCCAAAAATCCAACCAACATTAAAGATGAAAAATATAAGGAGAAGAAAGGAACAAAAGATATTTAAAAATTCTAAACAAAAAGCAATAAAATGACAGGAGCAAAGAAATACCTATTAATAACAACCCTAAATGTAAATGGATTAAACTCCCCATTCAAAAGACAAAGACTGATTGGATTAAAAAGCTAGACCCAGCTATATGCTGTCTTCAAGAGACTCACCTCAACTCTAAACACACACACAGATTAAATTGAAGGTATGGAAAAATACATACCATGCAAGTGGAAACCAAAAACAAGTAAGGGTAGCTATTTCTTATTGCAGGAAAAATAGACATTAAGCCAAAAACCATAAAAAGAGACAAAGAAGGCCATCATATCATGTTAAAGGTATCTATCCAATTAGAAGGTATAAGAATAAAAAATACATATATACTCAACGCTGGAGCACCCAGATATGTAAAGCAAACACTCTTAGACCTGAAAAAAGAGATTGAGCCTGAGTTGGATTTGAGATGTCTTAAGATAGTTTCACTCACCCATCTTGTGCCTCAGCAAGGCTAAGTGAAATGGTTGGCAGAAGGCTGGCCCTCTCCTTCTCCAAGTGGTCTGCAGTGGTCATTTATTAGTCTGAATTGAGCTTTTTTTGTGGTGTCTGGAGATCAAGGAGCAGAAAGTGAAAGTAATAAGACTTTTTATAAGGCATGGGCTTGGAACTCTGAAACCATAAATTTTATGGCATTTGATTGGTCAAATTAAGTCATAAGACTAGCCTAGATTTTAAGGAAAAGCAGAAGACCCACCTCTTGAGGGAGGAGGAAAAGGAATGTACAAGTATAGGAAGAATTGCTGGTGGCATTTCTGGAAACAACTCATCATTATACGTGTACCCTCCAGCAACAACGATCCACAAATCTCCCAGATGCAATAAACGCTAACTCTCTCAATGTCTTATACCACTATGGCATTAGCTCAAAGTGAAGGATCTCATTATCAGCATTAGGCTCAGATGTTGATGAGGCTTCTCAAGCATTGGTAGCCATGTTCTAGAAACCTGTGAAATATAATGACAAGTTATCTGTCTCAAGAGTCTCAAAATGCCATGGCAAAATAGCCATCATAGTCACTATCATTGAAAAGATAGAAAAGGAAGGGTTGACTGGTACACCAGTCCATTAGAAACTGTGCGTAAGGGACATGTAATGAGTTGCCCCTTCTTAGGAGACAGAAGATGCTCCTTTATTAGTGCCTAATTCTGCTGTTGGGAATAGTTTGCCAACCCATTGTTCTCAGTTGCTCTTGTTTACTCCCTCTAAGCCTCCCATATTTTTACATAAAATATGGGTGATGCTTGCCATTGAATAATTCACTTAACCTTTTGACTTCCAATATAAAATTTATAGTCAGGGGCTTCTTTTCATTTTGAATGGTTTTAATAACTTTCATTCTGCAGTGCTTTTGTAAATATATTTAAAAATTAAAATATTTTGGTGTTCTCTGTGAAACTTATTTGAAATTATTCCATGCCATATTTATAATCCTTTTTAGATTTACTTCTGTACTATGGGCTTGTCAGGCTGCTATAGGATGACATTTTAAAAATTCTTGATAGCAATTTTATCTAGTAGTGGGTATCTTCTAGCAAGAAACTTAAATAGTGTCCAAGTCTTCACAACAGTTCTTACAGTTGCAATTTTGATTTTTATCTTGATTCTTAAGCTATGTTTTACTGGCTTCACTATGATCTTTGCCCTTTGGTATTTCATACTTTTCAAATATTTTGTCAGCTGGAAAGACTGTCCTGGGTCCACTTCCTACTTGAACATGCAGTTAGTCCCATTTTATCCGTGCAGAGTATATTTCAAGACCCACAGAAGATGTCTGAAACAACAAATAGTGCTGAACTCTATATATACTATGTTTTTTCCTATATTTACATAGCTATGATAAAGCTTAGTTTACAAATTAGGCACAATAAGATATTAACAACAATAACTAATAATAAAATAGAACAAATATAAAACATACTATAATAAAAGCAAAATAAGTATTACTTGAACACAAGCATTGTAACACTGCAACAGTACATCTGATAACCAAAACAGCTACTAAATGACTAATGGGCAGGTACTGTAGATAGCGTGGAGATGCTGGGCAAAGGATGATTCATGACCCAGGTGGGACAAAACTGGATGGTGCAAGATTTCATTACTCAGAATTATTCACAATTTAAAACTAATGAATTGTTTATTTCTGGAATTTTCCATTTAATATTTACAGACTGTGGTTGATTGCAAGTAACTGCAAAACTGTGACTAAGTGGGGAATACTGTAAAACTTTTCCTATTTATCTTACTTTTCTTTTGCAATACCTTATCATACTCTACTAAAGTAAGCCTTTTGACACTTCCAACATTCTGCCCAGAAATTTCCTCAGCCAGATTCACAAATTTATTAGGTACATTTTCTCTCTTCCGTATTACCCTAGGTGACAGTGTTAATTAACATTTTGTCAATATATAATATAGGTTACTTTTTTTCTAACTTCCACTCATAACAACTTCCTCACTCTTCTTCTTGTCTCCACCAACAGTCTTCTTATCATTTTCCCACCCAACCAACATTTGGTCTTTAAACTAGCACAAATGTTTTAGCTTTGTGCTAGGGCAGCATTCTACCTTTAGATATTAATTTCTATATTACGTATCTATTGCAACATAACACAAACACCCAACACATGATGGTTTAAAAAACTGAATATAATTTCTAATGATTCTGTGAGTTATCTTGGCATTTATGTGTACTTATTCAACAACATGTGTGCTGGTGTTACTCCTGAAGGTGTACTGATAAATGAGCTTGGCTGGGGCTAAAACATCCAAGACAATTTTACTCAAAGATTTGGCACCTTAAGCTGCAATAACTGGAACACCTGAAAACTAAATAGGCCTCTTTCTCCTCATATATTTTCTCCAATAGGATAGCCAGACTTCTTAACATGGTGATTGCTTTACAAAAGAGCAAAGGCAAAAGTACATCACTGCATAAGGACTAGGACCAGACATAGCACAGCATCAATTCTGTCATATTCTATTGGTTGCGGTAAGTCACAAGACCACACAAGATCCACATAAAAGGGAAATAGACTACCTTTTCACCAGACATAGTACATTACCCTATGTAACACAAAAGAACAATTAATGGGTTAGGGTTTTGACACTGTGGTTGAGGTACTCAGGATACCTTGCATATGTTCAGCTGTAAAATGTTAATTAGAATTTACTAGAAATCTTAAATAATCTGTGTTTGTGATATTTCAACCTGTCTGGAAAAGGCTAATAGAAAAATAATGTGTTAATTCAAGAAAAATACAACCCATAGGCAATTCTCCAGAGATACTCCAGATTTAGTACACAAGTAGTTTAGTTTCCCATACCTTTAACATCTAAACTTACACACAGTATGAACTTCTATACTGACAGATGACCCTGAAGGGATGAAAGCATTTTTAAAAAGGCATTCCATTAAGCTCATTTTACTATAAATGTTACAAAGTAGGCACAAGCATTTCAGAAAACTATTAAATAAAAGGGGAAAGAAAATATTTTTCTTAATTGTCACTTAAGCAAATCATTTAAACAATGTCTTCCTATTTCCTAGGCATTCTTACTAATTAGAGTTTTAATGTATTTAGTGGACTCTAAAATTTTAAAATTAGCTCTATTCAAAGTGCATTATGTACTCGGCAATCTTAAATATGAACTGTAGATACAATAAATTAAAGAAATTCAAGAGCATATTTTAAAACTTAGAGGGATGAGCGAGATAAAATCATAATTGAATTCAGCTGAAGGCAAATTAAATTGATCAGAGTAGAGGAACAATTCTTACACACTGAAAAGTAGCCTTTGTTTAGGATAGAATACTAAAAGGAAATAATTTCTATTCAAATACATTAAAATAAGCAATATTTCCGCATCAAATTTAAACTAATTCATTATAACTTCTATCTTTCTCTTGATACTTATTCAAAGATTTAAATAACACCCAAAAATGGGAAACAGGTTTCTCCATTTCCCTTCCAGAGTTGTAAAATTTTAACCTCTTTTTCTTCTAATCGTTCTTCCTAATATTTAAACATGAACTGGTAGAAGAAATAGTTAAATCTTCTGATTTTTGTGCTTGTTTTAGAACAGCACAAAGTAATTGCCAAAGTAAAGAAACATCCATGGAATCACATAAAGAATGTTGTTACATGTTGAATTCCACTTAAAAATTATAATTGTTACAATATTGTGGGTGTAAGAGTGAGCAGAAAACAAATAGAACAAAGTGGAATCGTGAATATACAGGTGCAGCAAGTATGTGTCATGCTATTGGAATAAGATTTTGTATTCTGAAATTTCAATTGCATTTCAGTTATGTGTAACTTTAAGTACATTTCTTTCATAGAAGCAGTGCTATAGCTGAAGGTAATTTCATCAGATAATGCAATATTTGAAACAAATCCTCCATCAGATTTGCTGTCCTGCTCCTAGACTTTGAGGATATGCTCACATTCTCCATGATATTAGTATCACATTTAAAATGTCATTATTTTCATTTCTGATATTAAGATGAAGAAAGACATCTGTGTCTTCTTATCAGAAGTAACTCCATATAATATCCTAACCTTTCATATTTTTCAGCAATATATTTCTCCGTTCTACTTTTTATGAAACATTTTCAGATCTGTCTTTCAGTACATTCTTTCTCCTGTTTTGTCCAACCTATTATTTAATCCATTCATTACATTACGATGTTTTATATATACATATATGTTCATTTATAAAAAATTATATTTGCAGGCTGACCCCATGGCGCACTTCGGAGAGTGTGGTGCTAGGAGCGCAGCAGTACTCCCACCGCGGGTCCAGATCCTATATGGGGATGGCTGGTACGCTCACTGGCTGAGCACAGTGAGGACGACACCAAGGCAAGGGTTG
>NW_007729398.1:11435-13549 GCF_000696425.1 Galeopterus variegatus | reverse complement strand
GATATATATATATATATATATGCACACACATATTTGCATCTCCTATTTTTATATCTACTTGTTGATTTTATAGAAGTTCTATTTTAGGAGCTAATTAAAGGAGAACATGCAGGAGTGATGAAAATGTATATCTTGATTATGGTTATTGTTATGGTGGTTACACATTTAATTGTACACTCAAAATCAGTGTATTTTCTTGTATGTAAGTTATTCCTCAACAAAGCTGAATCTAACTTATAACTAGAATTAATTTTCACCTTTGTAAATTTATTTTGTATTGATTATACCAAACATTAACAGTCATTATCACTTAAATAGAAAACTAATAGCATCTATTTATTTAGTAATACTAAGAAAGTTGTAAATATTTATCATCAGATAATCCAGGATGGTTGTTTAATGACAGTGCAGTTATTCTGCATACTTATTATTTTCTGTACCATATTTTAATTGTCTACACCATTGTTGGAATGAAGTTCAAACAATTGATTTAGAACACAGTAAAAATTCTTCCTTGCTTTAGCTGATACATTCAAACATCCAAGAACTTTTCACATCTTTCCTAAAATGTACAGTTTCTTTCTGATTCCACTATATTTAATAAGGAATATCTTATAAATATTTAAATATTTATATTCCATCATAATATTTGAAACAGGACTTTAAATACCACCAAGTTGAAATTGATGGATGTTCTCTACATTCTCTAGTTAAATTTATAGTTAAGTAGTCATAGGGAACAAGAGAATACTTTCATTACTGAAAGAATATAACAACTGTGATTAAAACAGGGTACTTCAGGATATAGTGAGTTTCGTGTAATTAGAATGCTCAAGCACAGACTGGGTGAAAAACAATGCAGAGGAGATCCATCAATTTCAACTTGGTGGTATTTAAAGTCCTGTTTCAAATATCGCGATTCTGTTAATATAATTGGCCTAGGTTTGTAATATTTGCTAAATTAATTAACATGATGTAATACTGGATTTTAATCATCAATAAAATATAGAGTAGAACAAAACAGCCATTTGTCTTACCAATCACTTCTTTTATCAAGGCTTTAATAAATATATTAATCATTACTGTTTGGATACACTTAAATATTTCTTCATGTGCCACTGTAATAGCCCACATTATCATTAGTGGTTCTAATGACTACTATTTTCATGCATAATTATATGTTTAATAATCCAGTCTAGAAATGTGGCTGGGTATTTATCACAAACAGTATATAGCAATAATTAAGTGTGAAAGATTTGGAACATGTGCTTTAATCCTGCCTGCCATTTATAATCTTTGTGATGCAGGGCAAGGTACTTAACTTATCTAAATCTTTCATCTGTAAAGAGCTGAAACCTATTTTTCTCTATCTCAGATAATGTGTATAAATTTTCTATCCATAATTAGTGTTTTTTGGTTAGAAGCAAATGAGAGCTTTACTATACTCTTAAAAATTCATAATTATAAAAGTTATGTCATTTTCATTATAAACTTAATTTTTAATCTGACTTTTAACAGAATGATGCCCCATTTCCACTGAATTTTCAGATTGTCAATAGTATTTTTCTCTGTATTCTAAGATATCAATATTCTCAGACATGGTATGTGTTATCAAGGAGACTTGCATTCATTTGGAGTAAGTAATTTGTTACTTAGAATCTCTTAAATTACCTCACTATCTTATTCTCCTTTTTTCTCAGTGTCTGTTTTATCTTTACCATATTGAAGTTGATCCTCTTGGATTAAATGAATGCAAAATAAGAGAAGAGTTAATTTTCTTTATTTTTTAGCCACTAATAAATTTGTCACAAACATGATCTTATATTTTCTTCTTATTCTTGCATATAAGGATTCCTTATTAAGTTTATACTGCCAAAAAACAAAATGTTGTTTACATTTTTCTTGGCATAGGTACTTCACTAGTACAACTACTTTTATTATTAATTATGCTATGTGTTTTTTTTTTTTTTTATGTTTTCAAGATAAGAATAACACAGACCATGGAGGGGGGGAGTGGGAATTGGATGGGACAAGAGACACGAGAAATGGAGAAAAGACAGTATTCTGATCAAGTCTCGTTTATTAGCCAGAAGGTCACAGTTTATATAGACAGC
>NW_007729398.1:9554-10708 GCF_000696425.1 Galeopterus variegatus | reverse complement strand
TATCTTTAGTGTGAGAAGGCTATTAGCAGGGCTTCATGACCCTGGGCAGGCAACAGCCGGGTTCTATGGCTCCAGACAGGTCCCCTTTTTTATTTTTTCAAGCCAAGAGAACCTCTCAGGAACTGTGCCTGTCTTAGGTTGGGGCAATCTATCCCACACACAGTACCCGTCATAGGATTAGGCTGCAGCAGAGGCGGCCCTCCTGTCTTAGGTGGTGTGGGTATGTTGCCCTTTTACCCATCTTTGGCTATCCAGTTCAGCTCACAGAGGCAGCATTTGTTAAGGTGAATGTAGNAAAAAGGGTCCCAAAGAAAGCAAAAGAAGCAAGCCCACAAGCAGCCCTAAAAAGAGTAAGAGGTAAGGCAGGAATCCATTAAGTCTGGACCAAAGGGGGTTTTTCAACACAACTATAAGCAGGAGATGATGAGGACAAATAAGCTGAATGGGTGTCACAATCTACAACAGATACGTATGATGTAGGAGGACTAGAAACGGTCCCACCCTCGGAATCACATGTTTTTCTGTACTGTATGTTCACCAATTGGCGAGTGAGTCCAGGATCTCCAAAGCCAGAGTGGACCTTGGGCAGCTGACCAGACAAACCAACAATCAGGAAGAAAATGCTGGTTGCTATGACCCCTGTGGAAAAGAAAAGAAAAAGACATGGTCAGGGATCTAGCGAATCACTGGCTGAGAGGTTATGATCAACTTGTTTAACCAGCCGTTCTGGCAGCCATCTGGCCGAGTTATGAGTGTGAGAAAAAACACAGACTGAGCCTCTACCCCATATTAAAACTGGATCTGAGCCATTCCTGAAGTTATCTAGGTGGTCAAGTTTCAACTCGTCCCTGGCCTTATGCAAGGCTATAGGGTGATATTGTAAAGGGGGGAAAAAGTTGACTGCCCCACAAACTTGTTTTTGGGCCTGGGGCTGGCCCCTCTTCCCATTTCCCTGAAAGGGTGGCAAGGAATTTCCCTGAACATCAGTCTTAGATCTGCACTCGTTGGCCCAATGCTTTCCTTTTATACACCGTGGGCAAAGTCCCGTGGCTTTAGTTGATTCTTTATTATGACTAGTTTGACAATTTTTTGAAAAATGTCCAGATTTGCCACATTTGAAACACCCCCTAGTATTTTTATTCTGGTTAGCCAGA
>NW_007729398.1:0-8549 GCF_000696425.1 Galeopterus variegatus | reverse complement strand
CTTGTAAAGCATCTCCAACTCGAGACCACCTTTTATAATTAATAGTCCCTTCTTCTGGGAAGCAAGGACTAAGATTCTTCACGAAATCAAAAGATCTTAATAGATCACTTGTTTTAACCCTTACTCCTCGTGTCTTTAAAGCCTTTTGCTACTGTCTTATGTAGACATTATGACAACTTAATTCTTAATTCTTGATTCTTGATTCTTAATTCTTTTCCCATTATCAGGTGCGCTTACTCACCTTATCCTGACGTGGCAGTTTCCCGTGGCGGACGAAGGTTTTACTCTTTCTTTTCTTTCTTTTTTTTTTTCCTTTTTGTCTTTTTCCGTGTCCGGCAATGGATCGCAACCCTCAGTGTCGCCCCCGTACCGGGCCGGGACCGGCAACGGGATCACAACCCTCGGTGTTGCTCCTGCGCCCCGCTCAGCCAGTGAGCAGGAACCGGTCTGTATGTGGGATCCGAACCCTCAGCGGGAGTGCCGCCGCACTTCCCAAGCGGTGCACTACAGCAGTGCGCCACCGGGCCGGCCCTACTCTTTCATTTTCAGTGGTCGACCCTCCGATGTGCCTTCTTCCTCACAGTGCCCCCGTATCCATTGCCCCATTTTGGGCACCAAAAATGTCCCAACCCGTGGGATATTCAATGCAGACCCTGGAGGGGGGAGTGGGAATTGGATGGGACAAGAGATGCGAGAAATGGAGACAAGACAGTATTCTGATCAAGTCTCATTTATTAGCCAGAAAGTCACAGTTTATATAGACAGCAGGAGGGAATCAGCATATAATTAAGTATGCAGATGTTTTCTGGGAAAAACCACCAGGCAAATCGTTCAGGGAAATGGAGCATTTCTCAGCTATCTAAAGCAAAGCAGCAGGTGATCTATGCCTAGGGCTGTGCAAGCAGTAAGAAGGAGAAAATGGCTGAAAGTTCACAGCATTATATCTTTAGTGTGAGAAGGCTATTAGCAGGGCTTCATGACCCTGGGCAGGCAACAGCCAGGCTCTATGGCTCCGGATAAAACAGGAAGTGAAATCTTTGCAAATGCTATGGTCTGCATGTGTGTGTCCATCCAAAATTCATATGTTGAAATCTAAATCAATGGAATGGTATTAAGAGGTGGGGACTTTGGTAAATAATTTGGGTATAAGAACTCCTCTCTCATGAATCCAATTAGTGCCCATACAAAAGAGACTTGAGGGAAATGTCTCCTTTGCCATATGAAGATGCAGAAGTAAGGCACAATTTATGAAATAGAGAGTGAATCCTTACAGAACACTGAATTTAACAGTGCCTTGATCTTGGACTTCCCATCCTCCATAATTGTGAGCTCTTGTATGCAAATACCCCTTCTTAGGTATTCTGTTATAGCAGCATGAAAGGAATAAGACAGCGGATAAGCAGAAGAGTTTCTTGTAGTGGCCAAGAAATATATGTAAGTTACATTATATACAAGAAATAAGATATTTGCTCAAGTAGAATGGATTGATCTCTGATGGTAAAAAGGGAGTATGATTATGACAATTCTGAATGTGAATAAAATAATGATAAAGATACATTGCTTTACATGTACCTTGCTGTGACAACTGTGGGGGCTTATTACTTAGAACTGTGTTGGGATGAAGAGAAGAGAAGATGCACTATATAATTATTTCTTTTTATTTATTTATCTTTTTAGTTTTATTTTATTTTGTCAATATACAATGTGGTTGACTATTGTGGCCAATTACTGAAACCTCCCTCCATCCTCCCTCTCCCCCCTCCCTCCAAACAAACTTCTTTCTGTTTGCTAGTTGTATCAACTACAAAGAATTGTAATTGTGGTGTTCCCCCCCCCGTTTGTGTATTTATTTATTTTTAGCTCCCACAAATAAGTGACAACGTGTGATATTTCTCCTTCTGTGACTGACTTGATTCACTTAATATAATTCTCTCGAGGTCCATCCATGTCATTGCAAATGGCAGTATTTCATTCTTTTTTAAAGCACAGTAGTATTCCATTGTGTAGATATACCACGTTTTCTGTATCCACTCATCCGATGATGGACATTTGGGTTGATTCCAGCTCTTGGCTATTGTGAAGAGTGCTGCAATGAACATTGGGGAAAGCAGGTATACCTTCGACTTGATGATTTCCATTCTTCTTGGTATATTCCCAGCAGTTGGCCAGCTGGGTCATATGGTAGATCTATCCACAATTGTTTGAGGAACCTCCATACCATTTTCCATAGAGGCTGCACCATTTTGCAGTCCCACCAACAATGTATGACAGTTCCTTTTTTCTCCACAACCTCACCACCATTTATCGTTCACAGGGTTTTGGATATTAGCCATCCTAGCTGGAGTGAGATGGCATCTCAGTGTGGTATTGATTTGTATTTCCCAAATGCTGAGTGATGTTGAGCATTTTTTTATGTGTCTACTGGCCATTCGTATATCTTCCGTTGAGAATTGCATATTTAGCTTTTTGCCCATTTTTTAATTGTGTTACTTGATTTTTTTTTTTGTAATGTTGTCTCACTTCCTTGTATATTCTGGATATTAATCCTTTGTCAGATGTATATTTTGCAAAAATTTTCTCCCACTCTATTGGTTGTATTTTAACTCTGTTAATTGTTTCTTTTGCTGTGAAGATGCTTTTTAGTTTGATATAATCCCATTTGTTTATATTTCCCTTGGTTGCCCATGCTTTTGGGGCCATATTCATGAAGTCTATGTCCAGTCCTACTTACGGAAGTGTATCTCTTATGTATTTTTTTAAAAATATTCTTTCAGGGTGTATATTTAATTCTTTAATCCAATTTCAGTTGAATTTGGTATATGGTGAGAGGTATGGGTCTAGTTTCATTCTCCTGCATATTGATATCCAGTTATCCCAGCAACATTTCCTGACGAGGAATTCCCTTCCCCAGTGTATAGGCTTGGTGCCTTTGTCAAGTATAAGATGGCTTTAGGTTTATGGGTTGATTTCTGGATTCTCTATTCTATTCCATTGATCTGTTTGTCTATTTTTATACCAGTACCATGCCATTTTGGTTATTATAGCTTTGTAGTATAGTTTAAATTCCGGTGGTGTTTTGCCTCCAGCTTTATTTCTTTTCCTCAGAATTTCTTTGGCTATGTGTGGTCTTTTGCTATTCCATATAAATGTCTGGATAGTTTTTTCCATTTCTGAGAAAAATGTCATTGGATTTTTAATGGGGATTGAATTGAATTTGTATTTCACATTGGGTAGTATGGACATTTTCACAATTTTAATTTTTTCTATCCAAGAGCATGGGATATCTTTCCATGCTCTTGTGTCCTCTTTAATTTCTCTCAGCAGTGGTTTGCAGTTCTCATTATCGAGATTCTTCACATCATTAGTTAATTAAATTCCTATGTATTTTATTTTTATTGGTGGCTATTGTAAATGGGCAAACTTTCTTGATTTCTCTGTCTGTATGTTCAATAATGGAGAATAAAAATGCTACTGATTTTTGTGTGTTGATTTGTATCCTGCTACTTTGCTGAAATCAGTTATCAATTCCAAGAGTTTTTTTGTAGAGGCTACAGGCTGTTTAATATATAGGATCATGTCATCTGCAAAGAGGGAGTTTTTAACTTCATCTTTTCCAATCTGGATGCCCTTTATTTCCTTCTCTTCTCTGATTGCTCTGGCTAGTACTTCCAACATTATATTGAAAAGGAGTGGTGAGAGTGGGTATCCTTGTCTAGTTCCTGTTCTTAAAGGAAAAGCATTCAGCTTTTCCCTATTCAAGATGATATTGGCAGTGGGTTTATCATAAATGGCTTTAATTATGTTGAGATACTTTCCATCTATACCTAACTTATAGCGAGTCTTTATAATGATTGAGTGTTGAATTTATTCAAATGTTTTTTCACCATCTATAGAGATAATCACACGGTCCTAGTGCTTGATATTATTGATATGGTGTATCACTTTTATTGATTTGCATATGTTGAACCAACCTTGCATCCCTGGTATGAATCCCACTTAATCATGGTGTATAATTTTGCATATATATTGCTGTATCCTGTTAGCTATTATTTTATTGAGGATTTTTGTATCTATATTCATCAAGGACATTGGTTTGTAGTTTTCATTTGGTTGTATCTTTACCAGCTTTTGGTATCAGGGTGATGTTTGCTTCATAAAACGAGTTCGGGAGAATTGCCTCTGTTTCAATTTTTAGAAATAGTTTGTAAAGAATTGGTGTCAATTCCTCCTTGAATGTTTGGTAAAATTCTGCTATGATTCCATCTGCTCCTGGGCTTTTCTTTGTTGGGAGCCTTCTGATAACAGCTTCAATCTCTTTTATTGTTATTATTCTGTTCAGATTTTCTACATCTTCTTGGCTCAGTTTTGGTAGCTTGTGTGTGTCCAGAAATTTATCCGTTTCCTCCACATTTTCAAATTTGTTGGCATATAGTTGTTTATAGTAGCCTCAAATGATTCCTTATATTTCAGATGTATCAGTTTGTTATATTGACTTTTTTGTTTCTAATTTTTGTTATTTGGAACTTCCCTCTTCTTTTTTAGTTGGCTGTGCTAATGTTTTGTCAATTTTATTTATCTTTTCAAAAAAACAACTTTTTGATTCATTGAGCTTTTGTATTGTTTTTTGGACTTCAAGTTCATTAATTTCTGCTCTGAACTTAATGATATCTTTAAATCTGCTAAATTTTGATATGGATTGTTCTTGTTTTTCTAGTTCTTTAAGGTGAAATATAAGGTTCTTCCCTTGCCATCTTTCCATTCTTCTGAAGTAAGCATTTAATGTGATAAATTTCTCCTTTAGTACTGTTTTTGCAGTATCCCGCAGGTTTTGTTATGATGTGTCATTGTTTTCATTAGTTTCAATAAATTTTTGATTTCCTGTTGGATTTCTTCTTGGACCCATATGTCATTAAGTAGAATGCTGTTTAATTTCCATGTGTTTTTATAGTTTCTATAATTTCGTTTGTTATTGATTTCTAATTTTAATCCATTGTGTTCTGAAAAAAATACATGGGATAATTCCAATTTTTTTCAATTCATTGAGACTTGGTTTGTGACCTAACATGTGATCTATCCTGGAGAACAATCCATGTGCTGATGAGAAGAATGAATATTCTGAGGTTGCTGGATAGAACGTTCTGTAGATATCTTCCAAGTCCAATTGTTCTAGTGTGTTGTTTAGATCTTGTGTTTCTCTGCTGAATCTTTGCCTAGATGAACTCTTCAATATTAACAGTCCGGTGTTCGGGTCCCCTGCTATTATGGTATTAGTGTCTATTTCCTACTTTAGGTCTAATAGAGTTTTTTTTTTTTTTTTTTTTTTTTTTTTTTTATAAATCTGGCTGCTCCAAAGTGGGTACATATATATTTATGATTGTTATGTCTTCTTGATGGATCAATCCTTTTATCGTTATGTAGTGGCCCTCATTATCTCTTTTTATGTTTTTTTTTAAAAAGTCTATTTTATCAGATATAAGAATAGCTACTCCAGCTCGTTTTTCATTCCTGTTTGCATGGTAAAGCTTTTCCTATCTTTTCACTCTTAGTCTGTGTGAGTCTTTATGGGTGAGGTGGGTCTTTTGAAGGCAGCATATAGTTGGGTCCTCCTTTTTAATCCAGTTAGCCAGTCTGTGTCTTTTGATTGGGGAATTGAAGACTTTTACATTAAGATTTGTTATTGAAAATTGATGATTTATTCCTAGCATTTTATTGATTATTGTTTGGATGTGTTAGGTGTCTTTTGTTCCTTTCTTTCTGATTTACTGTTTGTTTTCTGTATCTGTTGGTTCCTTGTGTTGTAGATAGCCTTTTTGTTTGTTTATTTTCTCTTCATTAATGCTATTTTTATTATGCTTGTGGGTTTTGGTTTTTCTTGGGTTTTTATGGCAGTGGTATTTATTTTTCAGGTACCAAACCCAGTACTCCTTTGAAAATTTTCTGTAAGGGTGGTCATATGGCAGTGAGCTCCCACAGTTTTTGTTTGTCTAAGAAATATACTATTTCCCCTTCATTTCAGAGGGACAGCCTTGCAGGGTAGGGTATTCTTTGTTGGCTATCTGTATCTTTTAATATTTTGAATATATCATCCCATTCTTTTCTGGCTTTTAGGGTTTGCAATGGAAATTCTGATGTTAGTCTGATTGGGGCTCCCTTATAGGTGATTTGACACTTGCCTTTTGCAGCTTTTAAGATTCTCTCTTTGTCTAAGAGTTTTGTCAATTTGACTATAAAATGTCTTGGAGAAGACATTTTTGTATTTAACACATTTGGGGATCTTTGAGCTTCCCAAATCTGAAGATTTGTGTATTTTCCCATACCTACAATGTTTTCTACCACTATCTTGTTGAATATGTTTTCAATGTAATGTCCTTTTTCCTCCCTTTTTGTAAAAGCCATGATTTGGATATTTGAGCACTTAGGGGCTTCTGATCTCTCTGTTAGATTTTGTTCAATGTTTTTAAATCTTTTTTTCTTTCTTTTTTTTTTTTTTGTCTGCCTGTGTTATTTCAAACAGCCCATCTTCAAGGTCTGAATGTCTCTCTTCTGCTTCTACAAGCCTGCTGGTTAAACTCTCTGTTGTGTTTTTTAATTGGTTGAATGAATTCTTCATCTCAGCAAGCTCTGTTACATTCTTTCTCGGGGCATTGATTTCCTTGTACATTTCTTATTTCAGGTCCTGTATACTTTTCCTCATTTCATCATGTTGTCTAACTCAGTTTTGTTGTATCTCTTTCAGTTTCCTTAGAATTATTTCTCGAAATTCCTTGGCAGACATTTCAAGGGCTTCTTGTTTTATAGGATCCAGAGCTTGAGAGTTATTACCCTTTGGTGGTGCACTTTCTTGATTTTTCATATTTCTGGTATCTTTCCTTTGATGTTTAGTCATTGTGGCAGGGGATTTCACAATCCACAGGTTTGACACTATTGTCTGGCTAGGATGTTGCTGGGGCTGCCAATTTCATATGGCTGCCTCAGTTTCTGCTTTGTTGCCCACTAGTGCCTTGGGTCCGTGGTCATGTCAGATCTTGGTCCTCTCAGCGGAGGTGCCTCTCTGTTCAGCATGCACTTGGCCGGGCTGGGGAGGCAGTCATCAGTGGTGGCAAGGCCTAAAGGCTGGGTTGCATGCTGGTGCCACAGGTCTGGTAGTCTCCAAGGATCATCAGCCTCTCTGGCTGGGTAACTCTCTAATCAGCACACACTTGGTGGGGCTCGGGATGGTGTCAGGTGGTGGTGGTGAGGCCTATCTGCTGGGTCACACACTGGTACCACAGTGTGCATGGTCTCCACAGATCTTGTGCTTCTCCAGCTGTGCTCCTCTCTAACTGGCATGCACTCGGTGGGGCTGGGGATGGAGTTAGGTGGCGGCTATGAGGCCTAGCTGCTGGGTCACGTGCTGGCACCACAAGGTGTGTGGTCCCCGCAGACCTTGGCTCCTCTCCGATCCGCTTGCACTCAGCAGGGCAATGACTTATTCATTTTTTGTTGCACTTGGATGCAACAATGCAAATAGCACTCTGGCTGCACAGCTTCAAGGGTGCAATATCCAACCAAAGAATCTCATCAGCACCATGGAGGTGGCAGCAGCCTTTCGAAAAGATGCAATATATAAACATATCAATTGTGCATATAAGAAATGCACAAGTCAATCATTAATATTTCAGAATGAATCCTTGGCTGGTTTCTTTAAATAATAAAAGTATACTGAGCACCACTCTATGGTTTTCACTGTGCTGGGGACTGTGGAAAGAACTTTGAGTGACAATGAATCCTTGCCTTCATAAAGCTTACTGTTGAGTGAGGGAGAATTACATTATTCAAATAAACTTAAAAATGTGTGAAATTGCAAATTTTAATAAATTCTATGAAATTAAGACATACCACTCTGATTAATTATATGAAGCATCTGTTTCTACCAGTACTTGGTATAAATGTTTTATTTAGCATGACGGTTTAAAACTGTCTTATTTGTTTAACTATTACTTTCTGGTACATTATACAGGTCATGCCCACTTCAGGAAAAATATTGGCACCCAAAACTAAACAAGATAAATTCCATAAACTATGTAATCACAGAGGCTGGAAATTAAGGAAATCACATAATCTTTTAGTATGCTATTGTCATGATGGTGTAAAACCAACACAGAGAAACTTGTGTCCTCTGAGAAAGTTTCAATCCCAGCAAAACACTGAATAGTTAAAGAAGCTGAATAATTAGATTAAAATTGTCTGGTATATTAGTAATATAAGTTTTTATAACAAAGAGGAAGAAAAAAATTGAGTAGTGTTTTTGATAGCCTAAAACAGAAGGTGGGCTATATTGTAGGCATGCCAAATAATTATGAAATCCAGTTACAAGACAATGTCACTTAGTGACGGCTTTCAGCAGATGGATACCAGCATATGTGCACTACTCAGTATGATTAATTGAATGACAAATGATTAGGTTTCTTAGAAAAGTAATAAGGATAGGAAAAGAAAGAGATCTGTAAATCCATGTTGGGCTACGCCCGGGCCGCCAGCCATTTTGGGAAAGTACCTCAGCCATTTTA
>NW_007729397.1:241200-242152 GCF_000696425.1 Galeopterus variegatus | reverse complement strand
CAGAAGGCTGTCCTTGGAACCCATAAACCTCAGGCTGAGAACTCCAACCTGGTAGATGGTTCCTAATATGGAAGTGACACTTGGCAGTTTAATAATATTTTTAAACTGACAACTTGGGAAGAGGCATAAAACATCCCTTCTTTCTGAAGAGACAGAAAAACAAAAAGATATTTTTAAAGCAGGCAGACCACTATACCTGTTTAGGAAATAATGAAAAGCTGGCGTCTATTTCCATTTACTTGTTCACTTTCTTATTTGGTAAGTATCAGATGCCTCCTCTATGTCCAACACTATTCCAACAGCTAGGTATAAAACAGTGAACTAAAAGTCTCAGCCCTCGCATATTTTTTGTTGGGGGCAATGGACAATAGATAAATGCACAAGTAATAAGTATGTCGGGTGATGATAAGTGTTGTGGAGAAAATTAAATCAGAGTAAGGAGGATAGGGAGTGTTAGAGATGGGGTGGAATTTATATAGGATGGTCAGGGAAGGACTAACAGATTAAACAACCTTGGACTGAGACCTGGAGTTAAGGAGCAAGTCTTGTGCTTACCTGGGGGAGCTTTCCAGGCAGAAGAAATGAATGTCGAAGCCCTGAGACATCTGAATGAAAATAGAACAGGTATGAGGACTGAGCCCTGGGCCACACCAATGTGTATGTAAAGGTAATAAAGAGGATCTATCAAAGGAGAAAGAGACTGAAGAGCCATTGAGGTAGAACAAAAACAGTAGTATCCTGGAAGCCAAGTGCATAATGTGTTCAACAAAGGAGGGAGTAATCAAATGGACCAAATGCTAGTGATGAAATGTAAAATGAGGATTGAGAATGGACAATTCCTGGGAGCAAGATGGCGACGGGTCTGGAGCGGGTGTACCAAAGGACAGAGCAAGCCTGAGAAGTGTGCGCTGTGCTGCCAGAGTACTATTTGCAATTCCAAGAGCAACAAAAA
>NW_007729397.1:235964-236519 GCF_000696425.1 Galeopterus variegatus | reverse complement strand
GGGGTGAGGGGAAGGGGATATGATATCTTCATATACCTGAAAAACTGACCAGTGGAAAGGGATTTGACATGTTCTGTAGGTTACAGGGGCTGAAGGAGATCCAATGTGTGAAACTACTATTTCAGGCTTACCTAGGTGGAAGTTGCTATATTGACACCTAACAAAGCTGCTTTATGAGTTCCTGAGAATGGCATGGTTTACAATTTATCAGGAACATTTAGAAGGACTCCTGCATTGCATGTTACTTCTATGACCAAGGTGCTATCCTTCTAAGAAAGGAGATAAACTGGCTTGAAGGGGACGATGAGAAGTTCATCAACATGTTAGCTTTGAACTGATCACCCAAAGAAAGATAACTGTAATTCAAAACCTGTAAATTGGGCCACAGACCCCTTTGTGAATCTGATGGAGGCTATAAAACTTTTCCCAAGGAAGATGTATACACACATCCACATACAACATTTTGTACTCAAATTCCAAGAGTTAATGGAGCCCAGAAGGCTGTCCTTGGAACCCATAAACCTCAGGCTGAGAACTCCAACCTGGTAGATGGTT
>NW_007729397.1:231939-232570 GCF_000696425.1 Galeopterus variegatus | reverse complement strand
TCAAAACTACATTGAGATACCATCTCACCCCAGTGAGGATGGCTAAAATCCAAAAGACTCTGAATGATAAGTGCTGGCGAGGTTGTAGAGATAAAGGAACTGTCATACATTGTTGGTGGGACTGCAAAATGGTGCAGCCTCTATGGAAAATGGTATGGAGATTCCTCAAACAGTTGCAGATAGATCTGCCATATGACCCAGCTATCCCACTGCTGGGAATATATCCAAAGGAATGGAAATCATCAAGTCGAAGGTATACCTGTACCCCAATGTTCATTGCAGCACTCTTTACAATAGCCAAGAGTTGGAATCAGCCCAAATGTCCATCATCGGATGAGTGGATACGGAAAATGTGGTATATCTACACAATGGAATACTACTCAGCTATAAAAACGAATGAAATACTGCCATTTGCAACAACATGGATGGACCTTGAGAGAATAATATTGAGTGAAACGAGTCAGGATGAGAAAAAGAAGTACCACATGTTCTCACTTATTGGTGGGAGCTAAAAAAATAAACAAATTAATTCACCCACAAACACACACAAAAATAACCGCTGGGGGCAGGGAAGATGATATAACAACTATACCTTTTTTTGAAGTTGTTACAACAAGCAAACGGAAAGGAC
>NW_007729397.1:219667-231018 GCF_000696425.1 Galeopterus variegatus | reverse complement strand
GGGAAAGGGACAAAAAAAAAAAAAAAAAAAAGAGTAAGAATAATAAAGAAAAAAAGGAAAACATGAAATAAAGAAGAGAAAAAAATAAAGTAGAAAAGAAAACCTGTCTAATGGGGAGAGACAACAGGTGCAGACTCTGACCATCTTGGCTAGGTGTTTATGGCAAAACAATAGGGGACCCCTAACAGCAGGCCAGGCTGAAAGCATGGGGCAGTTGCATCCCTAGTGACAGGCCAGACCAGGGGGACCCAGTGGCAGGCCAGGAGTGGACAGGGGGGCCCTTAGCAGCAGGGTACTCATAGTAACAGGGTGCCCTTAACAGCAGGGGCCCATTGCCTAATCTAAGATCATGAAGATTTACACTTATGTATTCTTCTGAGTTTTATGGTTTTACCCCTCCCCCCCCAGTTTGGTCTTGAGGCATCCAAGGGGAAAGGCTTATGGGACTCACAGCCTGAGCTGGGAGGAAGGGGGTGCTGTGGGTGTGAGAGGAGGAGCAGCTGGCAAGCAGGAGTGACCTGGATGGGGCCCAGCTGGGAGGGGGCAGCTATGCTCCCAGGATCAGTGAAGGGACTCTCAAGGAAAGGGGCTAGTGGGGAAGCATCCAGAGGACTGGATGGGGGTCTTTGGAGGTAGTGTCCGGGATGAGAAAGTCTGAGGCAGAGCTTTGAGGAGTCTGGAAAGGGACTGTGAAGTGATACACTCTCCCCTGCTGTCCATTTCTCGCCCATCTCCTGAGCCCTGGGGTCCTATGCCCCCCAGTGAGGGATTGAACTGGCACAGGAGGGTCCAGGGTGGTGGCTGGAGAGTAGCCTCTCTGCACTGCTGGGTGCCTTAAATTTTGTGATAACCACCATGGAGGGTCACACAGGAGCTGCATGGGCACCAAGCAAGAGGTCCCTCCCATTTCCCCAAGGGGGGGGACTCCCTCTCTGGAGTGGGCGGGGCCAGCAATCACAGCTTTCATTGTGACTCCACCCTTCTCTGTGTCCTGGCCATGCCCCCATTAGTTTCACCTTTCTCATCACCGATGGGCTGTGAGCATTGAGGCCATGCCCACTTCAGTGTTGCCTAGTACCTGAGCTCCCACCAGCTCTGGCTCAGTTGCACATCTGCGCTGTTAGCTGAAGGAAGCCATTCCACAGTGCTCGGATGATGGTGATGCAGCCCTCCTTTCCTTTTCCCTGCCCTGAGATATCAGAAGAAACCCAACAGAGGAAATTGGCTATGGCCAAGAAAAAGGTCTAACATGTTGGGTTGCATGCCCTGAACCCAGCCTGAGGCCCCTCTCATGGTGGGACAGGGACAGAACTCTGTGTCACTTCTGAGGCACATGGGGCTTGCCCCTCCGTGCCTCTTGACTCCCCCCACCAGTTTTCTCAGTCATCCCTGTCCCCTCAGCAGTCCAGCCCCTGCTCTCACCAGGCACCCCCTGTCATTACTGCCTGGAGCCCAGCCTTTGACCTGATGACCCCGTCCCCTAAGTGTTTTCATCCCCTTTCTGGCTTCGCTGGTCATGGCACAAATTTCCATTTGGAAGGGTACTCGGGACTAGGGGACCCAGGACCAAGAGGTTTCTGGCTTCCTTACTCCCTTCACTTAGCTTTTCAACCTGAAAGCTTACACTTCACCAATGAGCTCAAAGTGTTGCTAATATCTCTGGGTGACAATTGGGAGAATGGGTTTGGTTTGGCTTGGTCCCGGGTTTCTATTCTCTGGAGACACTTTACAATTTATTTCTAAGTCTGTATCTCACATTCGAATTCCCTAGGATTCTGGGACCAAGAGTGCCTTTCAGTCAGTGCTCTCTGGAGGGAGACGTGCTTATCTCCAGCGGAACAAATCCTGGGCAACTGAACTTCACAGCTTGAATCTTGCCCAGATCATCACAATCTGGGGTGCCACAGAATTCATAGGGGGCATCTTTCTGAAGCATCGCATTTGCTTGATTCTTTTAAGAGAGAAAAAAAACCTATTAATGTACTTAGGGGTGACATTTGCCTAGATCTGTAAGATCGTAATAGACCCAGATCATCACAATCTGGGGTGCCACAGAATTCATAGGGGGCATCTTTCTGAAGCATCGCATTTGCTTGATTCTTTTAAGAGAGAAAAAAACCTATTAATGTACTTAGGGGTGACATTTGCCTAGATCTGTAAGATCGTAATAGACTTTTCTCTGAAATGAGGCTTGGGTTGTCCTCTTTTTGTTAGGTCCCCAGATCTCTAGGGGTGTGCCTTCACTGACTTCTGCCATTAGGATACATTGACATAAATATTTGAGAAGTACTGGTGTGCAGCTCTCACAGCTCTGTAAGAGAAGACCCCAGTGTCTGATTTGTATTTTGCCACCTGGCAGCTGCTGATACATGACAAAGCCCCGGAAGACTGAAGTTAAATTCCATTATTGCTTTTTTAGTCATGTTATCAATCTATTTCTTCAGCCATTTATTAATCATTACAACACTTTATAGGGTTGCTGAAAGCATTAATTCAGATGGTATAAGTAAGAATATTTTGTAAAAACTGTAAAGTAGGATGCAAGTATATGGGCTTATAGATCTCCTGAATATTACTGCTTTTCCTTTTCACAGTTAAGAGATTACCAACTGAGAAACAGTCCTGGTGGTCCTCCAGGAACAAAGAACAAAATGAAAACTGTCAGTAGCCCTGATTTAACCACTTCTGGGGGTTGCCAGTCACCTAAGGAGGTGAGTCTTAGCTGGTCAGGCTCCTGGGAACAGGGGGCTCAAAGGGCAGTAGGAGGTAATGGTAAAGATCATAGAAGACATGTCAGGTACTGGTTACGAAGTCTGGGTTTGAATCCTACCTCTCCCTCTGCTAGGGATATGATTTAGGACTCTATTCTGAGTTTTCTCCCTTGAAGCTGTACACACAAAGATGGACCATGAGCTTGGCTATCTCATTAGATCCTGCTGCAGAAAGCACAGGGTGATGTTGATAACACCAAGGTCCAGGGCTCAATCTCTGTACTGGCCACCACCACCAAAAAAAAAAAAGTACACGAGAGCTGTATCTACATATATGCTTTCATCTCTTCTAACCCACATCGTACATCAGTGGGGAGACCTTTGTGACTCAGTTTACATGAAGGAGCTGGAGGTAAGTGACCCTTCAGGCCAGCCTCCTGACTGCCTCCCACGGTGGGGGCTGGGTGCCCCGCTGCCAGCTGAAACAGTCCCCACCCCCACCCCTAATGATTGCTCTCTCTGCCTCTCCTCCCAGCCCTCCTCCAACTCCTCCTCTCTGCAGGTGCCTCAGAGCTGGTGCCTAGATCAGGCAGAAGCCTGGTACTCCAGCTACATAGAAAACAAACATCTAAGGAGCATGATTGAGAAATTGTTAAGGGTCCAGTGTGGTCCCTGATTCCATGCTGCCAATCCTGGGCTCCCATTTCCCCTTGTGGCTCTGAAGAAAGGGGCTGGAGGCCGCTGGTGCCAAGAGATAATGGGGTTCTGCAGGGTCTAGGTCTCAGCAGGAGGGACCCCAGACCATGCAGCATGGATCTTTCTGTTGCTACCCTGTCTGCCCACTCTCTCTTCTCCAGACTCCTCTGCTTGAGTCCTCGCCACATTTGCCCTGGGCTGTTCCTCTGCTGGAAACACTAGACTGACTGTTGTCAGAAGCCATGTGTTCCCACCCTGACTTAGTTCCTGTTTTGCTCTGTCTTTGGTTTGGACAAGCCGTCTCTCCTGCCTAGGCTTAAGTGCTGCGAGATAGAATTAGAGGGTGTCAAAGGTCCCTTTTAGCTCCAAGAATAAAAGATTTCTAGGTGCACACGAGATGTCAGGGAGACAGAGATCTTGCCTGTCCTTTTCATTCCTGGATCCCTGCTTTTGAGAACAGTCCCTGTCCTGTAGTGTATGGTTTGTGGTGAATACATGCACCCTTCTGACTTACAAGCTGGAAAAAGGGTAGTCTTTCTTTTCTCAGCCTCCATTTCCAGAGGTTTCTGTAGTTCTCCTTTAAAGAGAATCCAGATTCAGACATACAGCTCTGTGGCTGTGAGCAAAAACCAACAAAGACCCAAATTCTCTTTCCTTGGGAGTTTGAGGAGAGTTTTTGTATCCTCACAGGGTCTGAGAGCTTTTCCTTGAAAATCCATTCCTGACCCTGCCCACCACTCTGATCTGGGGAATGGAGCTGGCGGGACAACCTCAGTGATTTTCCTGTCACTCTCCACACATAAAAAATGGCACCAGGAAACTCTAGATCAGCTGGAAAGAGGAACATGATTTCTTTGTTTGCTCGTTCCATGGCTGATGGGTTTGGGGAAAGACTCAGAGGGAGAGGCCCCAGGCATGTCTTGCCCACTCCTGACCTGGACACGGCTCACCCCCTGCACCCTACCCTCAACCCCACGGGGTCCCTGAGAATCTGGTCTCACTGGTGGACCTGTCCTGGGCCGTTGGTTGTATTCCTGGGGCCTGTCCCTGCTGTTGCATCTCTGACTCCCCAGTAAAGGATGTTTCTTTCCTCTTGCTATAGCAGGAGAGTAGGTGTCAGCAGGTGAACTCCTTAGGTGTCCTGCAGGAACAACTGCAGGTGAGTGGACTGTATGGCATCCCTCCCATCCCCTAGAGAACCGTCCTTTCCCTTTCTCTCAGCACCTGTTTGGCTTTTCTCCCAAAGGCTCAGATTCAGACCACTGAGGTCTTAATGTCTGAAAAGACACAGTTACAGAGAGCCCTGGCTTAGGCTCCCCTTGTGGCCTGGCAGAAAGCAGGCGTGAATCTGGGCACCCTTCCTCACTCAACCTGGTGCCTTCACAGGCCTTCGGGGGAGTCCTTTGGGCTCCATCTCAACCTCTGTCATTCCAGCGGAGTGTGAACATCTGGCAAGCTGCCTGTGCTTATGTGAGCAGCAGATAAAAGAGATGCAGTGGAGTCTGACCACCTTCTCCACATGGCAGAAGGAGACCAAGAGGGTAAGTCCTCTTGCCCTTCACCTGCCCTCATGCTTGTGCTGCCACCCCCAGGGGAAAAATGGGCTTAGAGAATTAGATAGACCTGAATGTTCACATCCCAGCTGTAAGTGATCTTAGCACTTAACCTCTAATACTTTCTTTTTCATCTACAAAATGGAGATAATAATAGTAACTGCCTCATATGGTAGTTGTGAGGACTCAATCGACTCTTAGCATGGTGTCTGGTGATGTGCTCGATACAGAGTCAAACATCAGTGATGATAGTAATAACAATGGCAATATGACCTGATATCCACAGGCCTCTGTCAGCCAGCTGTAAATCAGATCTCTTTTCCTGCCTCTTCCACTCTTACTGAATTCTTAGTAAAACAAACTGAGAACATGGGCTTGGAAATGCCTTCAAAAAGAAGTCAAGTGTGATTCAGGGGGAGGAAATGTTACTGCCGAATGGTTACTATAGGGGTCAGTGTTAGTGTGCCCAGACTATATCTTCTCCCTGCTGAATCCTGACTTAACCTTTCTGCATTCGCAGTCCTACCATGACTTGATAAAAGAACGAGATGTTCTCCACCTGCACTTGGAGTACAACAAGTAGGAGGGGGAAGGTGGATGGCAGGTCTTGTCAGTGTTAGCGTGCCCAGACTATATCTTCTCCCTGCTGAATCCTGACTTAACCTTTCTGCATTCGCAGTCCTACCATGACTTGATAAAAGAACTAGATGTTCTCCACCTGCACTTGGAGTACAACAAGTAGGAGGGGGAAGGTGGATGGCAGGTCTGGGGGCCCTCAGCGTGGGTGATGTGGCGGGAGGTGGGAGGGGTAGAGGTGAGCATGATGAGATGGACTCAGAGGTTTGGACATGTGCAGAGCCAAGCTGTGGCCCCAGCTGTGCCACTGACTCATGTATGGCCTCAGGCAATTCATATCCTCTCGCTGGACTGCCACTTGTGACTCTTGATTCCTGGAGTCCCCTTCCCATGCTATGGTCCTCTGGTTGTGTGCCAAACTCAGTGCATTGATCATGAAAGTGGTCCTTTCTGTAACTCATTCTTTCCATTCTCCACCACCTCTGGCCATAGGAACACCTATGAGGATCTCAAGTGTCTCCAGTCCCAATTGAAGGGGAAGCTTCGGGTCCTTGTGATGGAGAAGGCAGCCTTGCAGATCCAGATGAAAAAGCTCGAGACATCCAAGCCCCTGCCACAACAAGTGACTGCCTGCAGCCCAGGACTTTGGTTTTATGGGAGTGGGGTAGAGAGGAAGGTGGCAGCCTGCCCATTCTGCAGCTGCTCTCTCCATGGCCCACACCCCTGTGCTCTGGAAAGGTGCGTGCTTTGAGGGAGGACCATGGCCTGAGTCAGGTCCAGGAGCTGGAGACCTGCTTGGCCGATGTAAGCAGGCAGACAGTTAAGCTGGGGCTGGGGTGGCCTGGGAGCAGGTGGGTGGAAGAGAAAGAGGTGTGTGCCAGCAGACGGCAAGTCTTGTCATCTGAGCCTCAGTGTCCCTGTCTGCAAAGAGTGGTAGAGTTCCTGTTGTCAGCCACCCACAGTTGTCTTGAGCACAAGAATGTGAAGAACTCTATTTGAAAGTGGTTTGACTAATTGACCATCATCTGGGTGTGAGAAATGATTATCCAGGAAGCCATGGTCTTGGGCGAGGAGCCTGAATTAGGAGCTGAAGGTCAAGAAGAGAGTTTTGCAATTCCAGAGGCCAGAGCCCTTATTGTCTGTTTCCTTTCTCAGATGAGCCTCCACCCCTCGAGCCTATAGCAAGGCCCGGCTAGGAAGAATGGTGGCTGCAGGTGGAGGCCAAGCAGCTGCAGAAGCAGCTGGAGAGCCTGGCTGGAGAGCTCAGCTCCAGGCTCAGGTAAAGGACAATGAGGGTCAGAGCCACCTGAACTGGGAGCAGGAGGAGTGGCTGCTGGAGCTGGGGTGGGCTGCTGGGCTCTGGGGCAAGCAGTGCAGGCAGGTGCTGGAGGGCACACAGTACCACCACACCACCACCAGCTGAGTGCTGTCCCAGACCCACAAGCTCCAGGAGCAGCTGGCTAAGCTGTAGATAGGCCTCATCAGGCTGGTGTGCCACCCACCCTGCCAGCCTGCCCTCCATACTTGCCCCCTGGGCCTTTGTATCCCCACCTACAAAATGGGGTGGTGGAGACTTCACATGAAATGGTACCTGGGAAGTCACTCTGTGAGCCAGTACTCTGTGCCTCCTTCCCTGTGCTGTGGGTCTCCAGCTGCATCAGGTGGCTGCTGATTGCTTCTCTCCATCCAGACCAATTAAAACATGGAGGTCACCAGTGTGCTGCATTCAGGGCAGAATGTGAAGATGGAGCTGGCCAAGAAGTTGGGCCAGCTGGGAGACCTAAAGGAGATGGGAATCCCTGCCCCATCTGGAAGGGCTAGGAGACAAGCACCAGCACCAGCCTCTGGAGAGAGGGGTTGCCAGGGCCAGAAGAGAGACAGCTCTGGCATGGGAGATAGGTGACCCCAGACTCATGCACTGCAGTCCTGTGAGTTTTCATTGTTCCCTTCCCTCTGACCATGCAGCTGCCACAGGACATACAGAAATACCAGAAGCATCAAGGCTTCAGCAAAAAGCCTGGCTTCCCATTGTTTTACTGAGCAGAAAAGTAGAGTGATATTAAGATCATGGACATCTGAGATGTGGGGATCAGGGCTCTTCTCCCTACCAGTCCCTGCCACCCTGTCCCAGCCACTCCTTCACAGTCACCCCTTTATCATATGAAGACCCCTCTTCTTTAAAAAAGACAAAAAACAAAAACAAAAAAAGAAAATCAGAAAAAGAAAAAAACCTTAAAAAAGAAAAAAAAACAAAACAAAAAAAGGAAAAAACCAAAAAAAGAAAAAAACCAAAAATGAATTTAAAAAAAAGAAAGAAAAAAAGAAAAAAATGAGAAAAAAAACCACAAACAGAAAAAAAAAGAAAAAACAAATTAAGAAAAAAGAAGAAGAGGAAAACACCAAGATGAAAAAGAAAAACCAAAAAGGAGAAAACTCCCAAAAGAAGAATGAAACACCCATAAAAGGAAGAAAACAGCCAAAAGAAGAAGAAAACACCCAGAAAGGAAAATACCCCAAAGAAGAAAACACCCAAAAAAGGAAGGAAACCAAAAAAGTACAGAAACACCCAAAAGAAGAAGAAAACACCCAAAAGAGGAAGGAAACACCCCCAAACAGGAAAACACTCAAGAAGAAAACACCCAAAAAAGGAAGAAAACCCCAACATAAAGAAAAATATCTCAAAAGAAGAGAACCCTGTCAAAAAAGAAGAGAACCCCAACAGAAGGAAGAAAAATCCCCCCAAAGTAAGAAAACCCCATCAAAAAGCAGAAACCCCCCCAAACAACAAAACCCCAAAAACAAAGAAAACCTCAACAAAAATAAACCAATGAAAAGAAGAAAACCACAATGAAAAGAAGAAAAAGCCATCACAAAAGAAAACCCCCAAAAGAGAAGAAAACCCAAACAAAAAGTAGAACCCCCCCAAAAGAAGAAAACCCAAACAAAAATAAGAAAAAAACCCACAACAAAAAGAAAAACCCCAACAAAAAAGAGAAAATGCCAGCAAAAGGGAGAAAGCCCCCAAAAGAAGAAAACCCAAACAAAAAGAAAAAAACCCACAACAAAAAGAAAAACCCCAACAAAAAAGAGAAAATGCCAGCAAAAGGGAGAAAGCCCCCAAAAGAAGAAAAACCATTGAGAAGAAAAAAAACCTCAATGAAAAGAAGAAAACCCCAATGAAAACAAGAAAACTCCAATGAGAAAAACAAAACTCTAATGAAAAGAAGAAACACCCCCCACTACAAAAAGAAGAAAAATCTCCAAGAAGAAAAACTCCTGGAAAGAAGAAAAATTTCCAGAAAAGAAAACCCCAACAAAAAGAAGAAACCCCCAAAGAAGGAAACCCTAACAAAAAGAAGAAAAATCTGAACAAAAAGAAGAAATCCCCCAAAAGAAAACTCTAACAAAAAGAGGAAAACCCCCCAAAAGAATTTTAAAAACCCCGAGTAGAACAAAACCCCAATGAAAAGAAGAAAAGACCAACCATGAAAAGAAGAAACCTCCCCCAAAGAGAAAAAGATCCCCCAGGAAAACAAGAAAAACCCCCCAAAAGTTGCAAAAGAAAACCCCCAGAAAAAGAAGAAAACCAAAAGAAAAAAGAAAATAAGAAAACCAAAAACTCCCCAAGAAGAAAACTCCCACAAAAAGAAAACTCCAACAAAAAGAAAACCTTAACAAAAAGAAAACCCTCCAAAAAACAAGCCCCCTAAAAAGTAGAACCCCCCAGGAAAGAAAACCCCCATAAAGAAGAAAACCCCAATGAAAGGAAGAAAATTTTTTAAAAGGAGGAAAACCAAAACAAAAAACAAAAAACAAAAAAAAAAATAAGAGTACAGAAAAATACAAAAAATGCAAAAATAAAAAGAAACAAACAAAAAAATCCACAAAAAAAAAAAAAAAAAAAAAAAAAAAAAAAAAAAAAAATACAAGAAAGAAAAATACTTAAAAACCAGAGGGGGAAAAAACAAAGAAGAAAAAGAAAAAGAAAAACCAAAAATAAAAAAATAAGAAAACAGGAATCAAACAATAAAAGAAAAATCAACAGAAGAAAAGAAAGCAGCAGAGTGCCCTTACCAGTAGTCCAGCCTCAGGGGCCTATAGCGGAAGACCGGTACAATTGGTCCCTTCGGCAGGCTAGGTCAGGGGGCCCTACCAGCCAGAGGGCCCCTTAGTGCCCGGGCAGGCCAAGGGAGCACTAAGGGCAGCCCTGCCAGGCGAGAGGTGCCCTTAGTGGCAGGGTGGCCCTTATGGCAGTGGTCTGCAAGGGGGAGACCAGTAAAGGAGTGCCACGTGGCAGGCCAGGCCAGTGGGTTCCTTGGGTAGGACAGGCCAGGCCAGCCCTTAGCGGAAGGACACCGCTGGCAGCATGCCTGGCCAGGGCAGCCCTTAGTGGCAGGTGAGGACACAGGGGCCCTAGGGGCAGGCCACCCGGGGGGCTCTGAGATCCAGTCCAGGCCAAGAAAGCACTTAGGGCAGGGCTTCCAAGCCATTAAGGCCCTAGGGGGGCCAGGCTGGTTCAAAAAAGCACTTGGGGCAGGCCTGGCAGGCCCATAGCAGAAAAGGACCCTTAGCAGCAGGGGGAGGGCCTAGAGGGGCTCTTTCTTCTTCTTTGTTTCTTTGATTCTTTCCTTTTTTCTTTGTTTCTTTCTTTCTTTTTCTTTCTCTCTCTCTGTCTCTCTCTCTTTCTCTTTCTTTCTCCTTCCCTTCCTCCCTTCCTTCCTTGACTTTCTTCTTTCCCTACCTTCCCTCCTTTCCTTTTCTCCCTTCCTTCCCTCCCTTCCTGCCTTCCCTTCTTTCCTTGACTTTCTTCCTTCCCTTCCCTGTCTCACTTTCTTCCCTCCCTCCTGCCCTCCCTTCCTGCCTTCCCTTTCTGCCTTTCCTTCCTTCCCTTTTTTCCTTTACTTCCTTCCCTTCCTTACCTCCTTTCCTTCTCTCCCTTCCTTCCTTCACTCCTGCCTTCCCTCCCTTCGTCCCTTTTCTCCCTTCCTGCCTTACTTTCCTGCATTCCCTTCCTGTCTTCCCTCCCTTTCTTCCATTCCGGCCTTTCCTTCCTTCCTTTCCTTTCTCACTTCTTTCCTTCCTTCCTTCTTTCTTTCCTACCTACCTTCCTTCTTTCTTTCCTTTCTTCCTTCTTTCTATCCTTCCTCTTTATTTCCTTCTTTCCATCTTTCCTTCCTCCATCTTTCTTTCTTTCTTTCTTTCTTTCTTTCTTTCTTTCTTTCTTTCTTTCTTTCCCCACCCCTCCCTCCCTCTCTCTCCCTCTTTCTTCCTTTCTTGGGGTCCCTAGGGACACCAGTCCAGGAGAGGCCTTAGTTGAAGTCCAGGCCAGGCCAGAACAGGGGGTCTCATAGAGGCAGGCCATTCCAGGCCAGGGGAGCCCTAGGGGGGCTCTTTCCTTCCCTCCTGCCTGCCTGCCTTCCCTTACTGCCTTCCCTCTCTTCCTGTCTTCTCTTCCTGCCTTTCCTTCCCCTCCTTCCTTGACTTTATTCGTTCCCTTCCTTCCCTCCTTTCCTTCTCTCCCTTCCTGCCTTCCCTTCCTGCATTACCTTCCTGCCTTCCCTCTTTTCCTTCCCTTCCTTCCCTTTCCTCCTTTCCTTCTCTACGTTCCTTCCCTCCTTTACTTCCCTTCCTTCCTTCCCTCCTTTACTTCTCTTCCTTCCTTCCCTCCTTTACTTCTCTACCTTCCTTCCCTCCTTTACTTCTCTACCTTCCTTCCCTCCTTTACTTCTCTTCCTTCCTTCCCTCCTTTACTTCTCTTCCTTCCTTCCCTCCTTTACTTCTCTTCCTTCCTTCCCTCCTTTACTTCTCTACCTTC
>NW_007729397.1:205323-218997 GCF_000696425.1 Galeopterus variegatus | reverse complement strand
CTTTACTTCTCTTCCTTCCTTCCCTCCTTTACTTCTCTTCCTTCCTTCCCTCCTTTACTTCTCTTCCTTCCTTCCCTCCTTTACTTCTCTACCTTCCTTCCCTCCTTTACTTCTCTACCTTCCTTCCCTCCTTTACTTCTCTTCCTTCCTCCCCCCTGCTCTCCCTTCCTGCCCTCCCTTTGTACCCTCCCTTCCTGTCTTCAATCACTTCCTGCCTTCTCTCCCTTCCTTCCATTCCTGCCTTTTCTCCCTTCCTTCCATTCCTGCCTTTTCTTCCTTCCTTCCTTCCTTTCCTTCCTTTCTTTCCTTCCTTCCTTCCTTCCTTCCTTCCTTCCTTCCTTCCTTCCTTTCTTTCTTTCATTCTTTANCCTTCCTTCCTTCCTTCCTTCCTTCCTTCCTTCCTCCTTCCTTCCTTCCTTCCTTTCTTTCATTCTTTCATTTCCTCCCCTCCTTTTCTTTCCATCCTTCCTTCTCTTCTTTTCTTCCTTCCTTCTTCTTTTTTCCTTAGTCTTTCTCTTCTTCCTTCTTATTTCTTTTTTCTTTTTTGGGGGACTCTTTCTTTCTTTCTTCCTTCCTTCCTTCCTTCCTTCCTTCCTTCCTTCCTTCCTTCCTTCCTTCCTTCCTTCTTCCCTTCCTTTCTTCTTCTTTCCTTCTTTCTTTCCTTCCTTCCTTCCTGTTTTCTTTCCTTCTTTCTTCCATCCCTTTCTTCTTCCCTTCCTTCCTTCTTTCTTTCTTTTTTGGGGGTCTCTTTCTTTCTTTACTTCTTCTTTCTTTTTTTCCTTCTTTCTTCTAGCCCACCTAAGTCCCTCCTGGCCTGCCCTGCCACTAAGAGCACCCCTGGCCTGGCCTCCTCTTGGGCCCAAGAAGGAAAGAAAGACACCACCCCCCAAGGCACCTCTGGCCTGGTCTTCCTCTAAGAGACACCCTGGCCTGACCTGGCCTATTCTGCCACTAACAGTGCCACTGGCCTTTTCTGGCCTGCCACTAATGGTGCCCTGGCCAGGACTGCTGCAAAGGGCCCCACTGCCACTATAGGTAGGCCTGACCAGGTGTACAGAAGAAACCCACTGGCTGTGCCTGCTGCCCTGGCCTGGGTCACCGCTAAGAGACACCCAGGGCAGGCCAGGCCAATCCAGGGGCTCTCTTACAGTCAGGCAGGCCAGGCCAGGGGACCATAGTACTAAGCAGGCCAAGAGGGCCATAGGCCAGGCCATTCAAAGAGGGCCCTTAGTGGCAGGGCAAGCCAGGCCAGGTGATCTTTAGAGGCAAGCCAGGGGGGCTCTTAGCACTACGACAGACCAAAGGAGCCCAGGTACAGGTCAGTCCAGGGGGGCACTTAGTGGCAGAGGTGCTCTTAGCAGCAGGGTGGCCCTTATGGCAGTGGTCCACTAGAGGCAGACCAGTAAAGGGGGGCCCTATGGCCAGACAACCAGTGGGTTCTTTGGACAGTACAGTCCAGGCCAGCCCTTAGCAGTAGGAGTCCCTTGGCAGCATGCCTGGCCAGGGCAGTCCTTAGTGGCAGGTGAGGGCACAGGAGCCCTAGGAGCAGGCCAGGCAGAGCCAGGGATTCCTTAGGAGTGGGCCAGGCTAAGTTAGGGGGCACATGGGGTAGGCCTGCCTGGACAGGGGAGCCTTAGCGGCAGGCCAGCCTAGGCCAGAGGGAACCTAGAAGCAGGCCAGGCCACCTAAGGGGGTCCCTAGAGGCAGGCCAAGCAAGGGGTCCCTAGAGGTAGGCAGGGCCAGTGGGGTTCTTAGTGCCAGGCCATGCCAGGGAGGCCCTAGGGGAAGGCCAGCCAGGGAACCCCTTAGTGCCAGGCCAGGCCAAGGAAGCACTTGGGGCAGACCTGGCAGGCCCAGCAGGCCCTTAGCAGAGGGGGGCCATGTAGCAGCATAGTAGGATACTGAATAGTATACATACAGCATACTGAATAGTAGGCCTGACCATGGAAGCCCTTAGTACCAAGTATTCTGTTATAACCACACAAAACAGAAAATTTGTACAAGGAGTGGGGTGTCTCTTACTACAGACATTTGAAAATGTGGAAACAGCTTTGGAACTGGTTGTTAAGGAGAGTTTGGAGAAGTTTGGAGGTCTCAGAAGAAGATAAAAAGAGGATGGAAAGTTTGGAATGTCTTAGAGACTGGTTAAATGGTGGTGATCAGAATGCTTATGGAAATATGGACTGTAAAGACCATTCAAAGGAGGTCTCAGATAGAAATAAGGAGTTTATTGGAAACTGGAACTAAGATCACCCTTGCTGTGAACAAGCAAATAACTTGGCTGCATTGTGTCCATGCTCTAGGACTTTGTGGAAGTTGGAACTTAAGAGTTGTGGACCAGAGTATTTGGTGGAAGAAATTTCTAAGCAGCAAACCATTAAGGAAGCTGCATGGCTACTTGTAACAGCCTACTCTGAGTTATGGTGGCAAAGGCATGACATAAAGCCAGAATTTAAAAGGGAAGCAGAGTGTAAAGATTTGGAAAATTTGCAGCCTGGCCATATGGTAGAGAAGCAGAGAGCATTTTCAGAAGAAAAATTCAATAATACTAGGAAATTAACACAATAGAATTTGATTATCAAGAGAAGGAAAAAAAAGTTCCTGGAGGCATTGCAGAAGCCTCTGGGGCCAACTCTTCCATTTTAGGACCAAAGATCTAAGGAGACAAAATGGTCTTGGGGAACTGGCCTGAGGAGCCCTCCATGGGCTCATTGCTCAGGGCCACCTGGAGAAACTGCTTCTAGCACCAGCACCCTGGCTGCTTTCACTGCTCCAGCTGTGGCTGAATTGGCCCCAGGTGTGGCTGGACCCACAGCTTTAGAAAATACAAGCCAGAAGCCTTGGTGGAGTCCATGTGGTGTTAGGTCTGAAGGCTCACAGAATGCCAGAGCTTGGAAGTCTTAGGAGCCTCCACCAAGATTTCAAAGGGTGTATGGAAAAGTCTTGGGGCCAAGGAAGAGATGTGTCACAGGGGCAGAATCACCACAGACAGCTTTCCCTAGAGCAGTGCCAAATGGAAACATGGGGTTGGAGTTGAAACTGAGAAACCCCATCAGCACCATGTCTAGTGGAGCCATGAGAGCAGGACCACCATGTAGACCCCAGACCTGTGGAGCTACAGAGTGAAATGGCATCCTGAGAGAGCTGAAGTATGGCCTGCAACCAGGAAAGCCATAGAAGCAGAGCTGCCCGAGGACTTGGGGACCCAACCCCCACACCAGCATGCCGCAGATGTGGCACATGGACTCAAAGTCCATGATTCACCATCTTTGAGATTTAATGCCTGCCCTGCTAGATTTTGGACTTCCTTGGGACCTGATACCCCTTTCTTTTGGCCTATTTCTCCCTTTTGGGATGAGAATATATACCCTACGTTTGTCCCACCACTATATCTTAGAAGTAGATAACTTGTATTGATTTCACAGATGGAACTTAGAACTTTGGACTCTCGAGTTGAAACAAGTTAAGACTGTGGGAATGAAATAAACATATTTGCATGTGAAAAGGACATGAGTTTTGGGGGGCTAGGGGCAGGCCATGCCATAGTGAATGAATTAAAATTGAGGGTCAGGGGTGTGGTTCTGAGGGCTTTAAAAGAAGAGCACATGAGAGCCTCTCTCTGCTCTCTCTGCTTCCACCATCTTGCAATGTGAGACCCCTGGGTCACTGTTGCCACCAACAGATGGACTTTGTACTTCCTAGCCTCAGAAACTGTAAGCAATAAATTTCATTTTGCTTTATAAATTACCCAGTTCCAAGTATTCTCTAATAGCAATACCAAATGGACTAAAACAGGGGCCTTGAGGCAGGCCAGGCCAGTGAGTCTCTTACGTAGGCCTGCCCTTAGTGGCAGTGGGGCCCTTAGCAGCAGGTCTGGCCAGGGCAGCCCTTAGTGACAGGCCAGGAAAGGCCAGGGGTGCTCTTAGTGGGAGGGCAGGCCAAGGAGGCCTTAAAGATTAAAGAACCCCAATTAGATTGGAAAACCCCAGCTGGGAATAAAAAAGAAAAGAGGAGAAAATCATACTAAAGTCCATCATAGTTAAATTGCTAAAGTGAAGCAGATAAAGTCGAATTTCTAAAGCAAATTCACACCCTTATATGTCATTATTAAACAATAAATATTAAAATATTCTAAAACTACTTACTCATTACAAAAAGGTAAGAAAATAATAACTAATCTGTGGATTGGTGTATTATACCCATTTTGGAATATCCTCAGCCATTACACCTTCAGTGACAGCTTCTTCCCCCTTCTCTCTTCCCTCTCTGTCCCCCTCTGAGTCCAATTACACACACGCAGTTATAATGAGGCTCATCCATCTCTGCTTCTCCTGTCTTCCTCAGGGAAAGCCCTTCAGGGATTTGGATGGAAATTCTAGTAGGTCACTGGTCAAACTTGAAAGACTGTGGCCAATACACTTGTGATCTTTGGAAGTTTCAGCTTGCTGCTTTAGCACTGGTGCCCTGCAGCTTTAAAATGTGGCAAAAATCTTGAGGGACCAATCAAGCAGGCCGTCTCTCTGGGGAAACATTATCTCCCAAGCACTTTGATATTCAAGTAGATTTTTACTCTTTGAGGAACCCTTGGCCTGGCTCCTTAATCCTCCATGTTCATCCCCAGAACACAGAGAATGTCCTGTGGAAAACACCAACCTTGTTGGTGCTTCCGGAGTTGTGTGATCTTTCACATCAGCACCAGCCCTAAGGGACCAACCAATACTTCACTGGTTTATCTGTCTCCCACGTGGGACAAGCGTGATCATCAGTCTCTGCTGAGAATTAGCAAAAACCCTGACTTAGAAGTCTCCCTCTATGAAATTCCGATTTATGTAACTATTGTTTCCACAACTCTATTATGCCCTCTGCTTTACACGGTGATACATGCTTTGCTTTTTTGTTCAATTAGACATCAGGCCTGAAGCTCTTTTCATTACCAATAGGTGACTTCCTTAATTTTTATAAAATTTAACAGTGTATATTTATGTAACCTGTTATTTCTAAACAGACACTGGCTGGTTCTCAATCTTTTGCTACCCAAACCTATGCAAGTGAACATAGAAGTAAATTTAAATGGACTTGGTACAAAAGGCTTGAGAACTCCTTACAAACTCAGACTGATAGCAACACTGGGGAGGTAGTCAGATAATATGGTAAAATAAATATTTTTAAATTGTACACTTTTTCACATGTAAATAGTTCTTTGAATTTTTTTAGTGAGGTATATCATACTTAGAAAAGATTACATAGAATGTTTTAAGTTTAAATATTAATGTCATATAAATTCTTTAGATGACACACACTAATGAATAGACTGGGCAGATATCAGGCTCCCAGTGTGTCCATCCTGACCTCATTTCCCTCCTATCCCAGATGTGACCACCATCAGAAATTTTAGTTTTTCTTTTTGTCTTTACCATCTATTATGTATAATTAAGAAATGTTTTGTTGAACTTTGCCTCTTTTAACCTTTCCGTGGAAGGATATTAATAGAATTACCCTGAACATGGTCATCGTTGGTTTCTCTGCCTCAGTCTGTTTCACACGTGCTGGTGTTTGAGACTGTGGGTCATCCAACTGACCCACACATTCCAGTGCTTATAACGTTTGGGTTGTTTCAAGTTTATTTTTTGCTCTTGTGAAAATGCTGCTCCTATAATTCATGTTTGTTTCCAAATGCCCACATACAACAAGTTCTCAACCCATCACAGAGAAATTACTGAGTTGTAGATTGTGTGTAATTTCAAACTTTCAGGAAATGCCAGTCAGTGTGTGAATAGGTCCACCATCTCTGCGTGTGATCATTTATTCTACAAGATCGACAACTTTGGAATTGCTTCATTAATTTTTGCCTATCAGTGTACATGCAATAGGATTTCCTTTGATTTTTATATTGCTTTTTATTAATTACTAATGAGATTGATTTTTCATACGTGGTCTTTTGTCTCCTACAAAATATTTATCAGTTATTTTCTTTTAATTTATTTGTACATTTATTTGTTCCTTATGATTTCTTTATATGCTCTGGACACTAATCTTTTTCATTTGTATGTACCACAAATACTTTCCCCCAGACAGTGATTTATCTTTGCACACCCTTTATTCTACATTTTAACAAGCTAAAAATTTAAATAGAATTGAATTTCTCAGTTTCTTACTTTGTAGCATACTGTTTTTTCTTTCTTTTTTTTTTTTTTTACTGGTAAGGGGATCGTAACCCTCGGCATGGTGTAGTCCGCACCACGCTCAGCCAGTGAGCGCACCGGCCATCCTTATATAGGATCTGAACCCGTGGCCTTGGCGCTCCCAGCGCTGCACTCTCCCGAGTGAGCCACGGGGCCGGCCCCTGTTTTTTCTTATATAAAAAAAAAACCTTTCCTATTCTGAAGCGTCAAAAGACAAAATTACAACAAATTTAGTTAAAGATCTCATTGTGATTCTACAATTAGGCAACAGGTCATTCCATAAAAAACAATAAGTTTCAATGAGCCAAGTGGAGGAGGTTGGTTTTATGAACAGGAAAGGCTGTAGAAAGCAGAAACAAAAAACAAAAGATGTCCTGGTCATTTCAAAGTTACTTTCATTGTAAGGTGTGGACATGGGGACAGAACAGTAGAAAAATAACACCATTTAACATAAGGTTACTTCTGGCTATCCTTTTTGCGTAAGAATTACAGCAGAGGGAATTTCATTCTTTTACCTATTGAAGATTAAACTGACCTGTTTGGGAAATTGGCTGTTACTTCTCTCTCCTGATTTCTCTGGAGGCCAGACCACAACTTGGTTTAGATTTGGTGATGTGGAACTTAGCGGGGGTGACTCCATTTTGATTTTTAGGCTGGTGTTTGGAAACTAGTGCAGGAACCTCATCTGAAACAATGGATTCTTATAATTTTATTTAACAGAAGCTATTAAAACACTTGCTGCAACTTCTAAGAGTGTTGTAGTTTCTCCTTCACATGTAAACCTTCAATTAATTATTGTACATGGAGTTGATCAGAGGAAATTCATTATTCCACTGTAGATAACCAGTTGTCACTGTCCCATGTGTTAATGTGTCTATCACTTCTACCACTTTGCAGCAATGCCTAATCTGTCATCATCATTGTGAAATATGTGGATATTTGTATTTTATAACATGGAGACATTTTTATCCCTGAAATGAGCTCCACTTCTTGATAGGTATCTAATATACTGGGAAAATTTTGTCTATTCTGTTCACTGCAGGCCTAGAACATGACCTGTTACACAGGAGAACACCACAAAATACTTATTTGACATTCAGTCTTAAGAGAGACATGCATACCTGGATTCATACACAAATCTCATGATAGAACCCCTTCCACTTCAACCTCAGAGAATGAACTGTTCTCACGTCCACCCCTTTTGGTAGAAGGATATCCCCAACCCCCCACCTGTCCAGCAGGACAGGTGCTTCAGCTGACCTGGGGGGGAGGGGCCTTCCTGAGCCCTCACATTCCACTCAAAAACCTGAGAACCAGGAGACTAAGTTCTGAGTGTCAGAGGCTGGACATGACAGGCGTTATGATGCTGGAGCTCCTTACGTGCTCTATAATTCTTCCAGGAATGGGCCCCTCACTTCCAGACCCAGGTGGCTCAGTTAGGGCATCACTGGTGTCTGTTCCCTCACTCAGCCGCCATGTCCTCCTCTGAAGTCACCCCTGATGCTATGTGACACCCTGCATCACTGTAGAGTCACCACCAAAGAAGGTCCTCACCAGATGTGTTCCCTGGACTTTGGGCTTCCCACCCCCTGAAACTAGGGGATAAATTTTCTTTCTTTTTTTTTTTTAAAGATGACTGGTAAGCGGATCTTAACCCTTGACTTGGTGTTGTCAGCACCATGCTCTCCCAGTGAGATAACTGGCCATCCCCATATGGGATCCAAACCCATGGCCTTAGTGTTATCAGCACCACACTCTCCTGAGTGAGCCACAGACCAGCCCAGGGAATAAATTTTATTTCTTCATAAATTACTAACAAGTTTCAGGTATTCTGTTAGAAACAACAGAAATGGACTAATATGCTATATGAGCATGAAGTGAGACTTTTCATACCACCTTGGGATCCTTCTCTGGAAGAAATGCAGGGCTGGGGAAGAGCCGTGGGCCACCTCAGACCCTGTGTGGAGCCCAGCATGAAGTTAGGAAACAGCCACAAGGGCCACTTGTCTTAACTTATCCCAGCTCAAAAGTCCAAAGTCCCACCGTAAAATCAAAACAAGTTATCTACTGCCAAGACACAATGGTGGGACAAGCACAGGGTACAAATTCCTGTTCAAAAGGGGAGAAATAGGCCAGAGGAAAGGGGTAATAGGTCCTAAGCATGCCCAAAACCCAGCAGGGGAGGCGTCAAATGTCAAAGCTGGCAAATGACTTCCTTTCCCTTTCTATGTGGCATCCTTTGCATGCTGGTACCAGGGTTGGGTCCCCACGTTATCGGGCAACCCCACTCATACAGCTTTCCTGGTCTCGGGCCATGCTTCAGCTCTCCGAGGCTGCTGTCCCACTCTGGTAGCTCTACAAGCCTGGGGTCTCCATGGTGTTCCTGCTCCCATGACTCCACTAGATGTGGCCCAGGTGGTGGTTCTCTGCTGAAACTCCAACCCCACATTTCTGTTCAGCATTGCTTTAGCAAAAGCTCTCCATGGTAACTCTGCCCCTTGGATAGATCTCTTCCTCCATCCCCAGGCTTTTCCATACATCCTTTGAAATCAGGGTGGAGGCTCCCAACCTTCCACAGCTCTGGCATTCTGAGAGCCTGAAGACTTAACATGACGTGGACACCACCAAGGCTTCAGCTTGTTTCTTTCAGGTTCAGCAGCACCCAGAGCCAATTCAGCTATAGGCTATAGCCAGGGCAGCCAGGGTGTGGGAAGCAGCATCCTGAGGTGGCCCTGGGCAGCCAATCCATGTAAGATGCCTTGGGCCTCTTATCTGAAATCATTCTGTCTCCCTAGGCCCCTGGGTCCATGATGGAAGAAGCAGCCTCAATGTTCTCTGAGATACCTTCAAGGTCTTTGTTCCATGCTCTTGATAATCCCTTTCTCTGTCCTGATCTCAGCCAACGGTCCCTTGCGCTACAGCCTTGTTTGTTACTCAAACAGACTTTCTCACTCTTTATGGGAGTTTTCCAATTTTTTACCCTCTGCTTTCTTTTGAATTATAAATTCTGGCTTTATGTCATGCCTTCTCTGCCATAATTCAGGATAGGCTGTCACAAATAGCCATGTAGCTGGCTGAATGTCTTGCTGCTAAGAAATCTCTTCTACCTAATATTCTGGCTCACAGCTCTTAAGTTCTGAGTCACATAAAGCTTTGGGGCATGAAAAGAATGCAGCTAGGTTTACACCACCACAGCAAAGGTAGAGAACATCCACTGCCCCAAAAGATCAGCCCTGTGTCCATTTGTACCCAAATCCCCCATCTCTCACCACTGATCTGTTTTAGTTTACCATACCACGTCTTTTCCATGTCATATAAAAGGAATGCTGTCATAGCCTTGGGAAGTTTTTTTTATTTTGTAAAGTTTAATGTCCTCTTTGTAAAACTGAGTAATCATACTTACCTTCCAATGTTCTAAATTTAAAAGTTTCTACAGTGCCCAATGCAGGTTAAGCACAGATTAAGTATTCAAACCTGAGTGATTCCATTATTATGAGCTACATAGTTTACAAAACTCTGTGCTCCCTGTACTTAACATTCTTCATTTTCTAATAAGAGGTAATGAATGATGAAGGAGATTTAAATGAGATACAAATGATTGTCAAATCACTATACCCTATGGAGTGCTATGAAAATGTGAATTAGCATGGGAAATAATGGGGAGTGGATATTGTTTGCTCTTTAATAAAACACTGTAGTATGATGGTATTTCTTCCTCTTCTCTAGCTAGTGCTAGAAGTGGAAAGGATACCTGTGAAAAGTTAAAAAAAAAAAATCCTTTTGGGGATTTGTGGGTCATTAAAACTAAAAGCTTCCACCCTCTCCTATAAAATGCATTAACAGTTTTCCACTTTGAGGATGTCAGACATGTCCTCTTTTCTACTAAATGTTACTCAAATTGATACTCTGTGTTTTGGAACTCACCTTCAAACCACAAAAATGATCAGACATCCCCCGTCTCCCCATTATGACTACTGCTGCTGCCTTACCAGCTAGTTTTAGCTCCACTCACTTTTTTTCTGCCTTCTAGATAAGAACTTTTAGGATTCCCAGAGAATTACATTCACGACCTGAGAGCAACCATTCCAGACCAAAGCCTGACTTCCTAGAACACTCACCAAAACCACCAAACACAAGACCAAATCTGATAATAAATCCTTCAAACACCCTCTGCCTGATGTAACCCACAGTCCTCCATCATATGTTCAAATTGGTTTGACTCAGTGCAGCCAATTTTCTTTGACTACCAGTGTGCTCTTGGGTTTTGGCTACAGGGTACTGACAAAACCATTATTTAAGCTTTTATTGTTAACAATGAATATGAAATCATTTTAAGGGCAAATGTTGTACATACATGAAAATTATAAATAAAATTTACATAACAGAAAAATACCTACACTTGTATATACCTGGTAATATTGATTTAGATTGCATAGTGCTTAAATTAATGAAATTACAAAGTTGATTTGAAATCCATAGTTAATAATTCTTTCAGCAAGTGAAAAATAAAGAGAATAATATGTAAGTGTTATCGGTTGAATTATGTTCCCCCCCAGATTCGTATGTTGAGATCTGGGACCCCAGTACCTCAGTATGTGGTCTTATTCAAAAATAGGGTTATTCTAAATGTAATTAGTGAAGATGAGGCTGTGATGGAGTAGGGTGGGGCCACAACCCGAAGCGAGTGGTATCAGTAGAAACAGAACATCAAATGAAGAGACAAACACTCAGGGAGGATGCCGTGTGAAAACTAGTTATGTTATCACAAGCCGAGGAACTACCAGAAGCCAGGTGAGGCCTGAGAAGATCCTTTTTTGGTATCTTCTCGGGGAGCAGGTCCTGCAGCACCTTATTGTTGGTCTTCTGACTCCAGAACCATGAGAAAAAATTTCTGTTGTTCTAAGCCACTCAGTACTTTGTTATGGCAACCCTAGAAAACTAATATAGTTAGCATACAACTGATTTGAAAACATAGTAAAGAGGATATTTCTATGAATATTTATAGAAAGTTTTCCTTGAAAAAAGTGTAAATTGTTTTGATGATGCATTATCAAACATAATAATTAAACCCATATCAAGGATTGCATTAAGCTCTGAGTAACAGATATCTCCCAAAATCTAATATATGAGGAAGGCATTTGTTCTCACATAGGCCTGGATCAGCACACTTAAAAATACAAACAGTAACAAAGTCACATGTGTTATTGTCTTTCAAAGTCACATGTGTTATTTTCTTGTTTTGTAGCTTTTTCTGGGTGGAATCAGAGTCACAGAGCCACTAGAAGTATGAAAAGAACAAGATGCCCACCATACAAATTAGACCTTATACAAATATGTTAAGGTCTACAGAGGGGAATCAGAACATCAGAGATTGCCAACCATGACAGTCTGAGTCAGTGGTCTGGAGGACACATTGGGTTTGCAGGAAAATTCAAACTGTGGATGTCTTACCACACAGGTGTATACTCGATACTAATCTTGTGGAGAAGTCTGTGGAAGACTATAACCTCTGACAAAATGGAAATCAAGCACTTGGTGTTTGTTTTGATGATATTCTTGATTGGCATGGCTGAGAATCCAGAAAATAAACTGAAGGCTTGTGTCCACAAAGCCCATATGCCTCTGTCTATTTTCATTTATTGGGACCTGAAAAACAGTAATGGCTTCTTCATTTCTTCCTTTTAAATTTCATGCAAGTGAGGCTATTGGTGAATTCAAATATGGAACCAGAAAGGGAAGGGATTCTGGCAAATGCAGTTCCTAACATTATCTACAATGACATAACATAATCCAGAAGGACTATCTCCAACTCTAGATTTCATTGTCATATCACAGGTGTCTCTTAAGTCAAAGCCTATTGTCCAAATCACACTTGCGAGCAAGAACAAATAGCAAAGAGCCAACATTGAAAACAACAATTCACATGAGACTGTACTCTTTGAAATACTTTGCATAATTACAAATTTCTGCCAATTATTTGTCAGGAAAAGGGAATAAGGCTCCTTTAACAAAAAATAAAATAAAATAAAATACTCTCCCAGTAAGAAAGGTGGAAAATATAATAGGCAAATGATATACAACCTCTGCCACACTGTCAGTAAAAAGAAAAGAATTACTAAAGTGTCATTTTTCCAATAACCCCTTACTTACAGAACAATTTAAGAAACTAAATACAAATTAGGTCAGCTGCCAAAATTAAAACCATAAAGAAACTAAATAAAAATTAAAACTACATGCATATTAAAAATACATTTCAAATCACCCATGAGTCCAACAAGATGTAAAGACAAAAGTTTTATGTACAAATTGTAAGGAAAAACAATACCTGCCAAAATTTATGTACTATAGCTGAATACCTAGAATTATTTTTCATCTAAATGTTTATTTGTGAATAGACTATAAACACACTCCTTACATGTCCACTTTAAGGATGAGGTACTCATAAAGGCAATATCATATTTACAGTGTTTATAAGATTACTCTCCTGGTGTGAGTTTTCTGGAGGACTACACATTAATTCACCTGCAGGAGGATGTCCCACATCACACTTATAGTGTTTTTCAGCAGTGTGTACTCTCATGTGTCTTCTTGACAATGAGGAACAACTGAAGGCTTTCCCACACTGTTTACATGTATAAGGTTTCTGTCATGTGTGCAGTCTCATATGTACTTGTAAAGATGATGGCCATTTGAAGACTTTCCCACATTCCTCACATTCATAAGTTTTCTCTAGAATGTGTGTTCTCATGTGTTGTTGCAAGAGTTCAGGCCAGCTGAAGACTTTCCCACACTGTGTGCATTCATAGAGTTTCTCTGCAGTGTGCCTCCTCATGTGTTTTTGTAAGGATATGTGGCAATAAAAAACTTTCCCACACAATTTGTGCTTATATGATTTGTCTTCAGGATGCTTTCTCACATGTTATTGAAAACAGGCAAACTGAAGGCTTTCCTACACTGCTTACATTCATAGGGTTTCTCTCTAGTGTGTATTCTCATATGCTTTCTTAAGAATATGGGCCAATTAAAAACTTTCCCACACTGCATGCACGCACAGGGTTTTTCTTCAGTGTGCACTCTCATATGTCCTTGAAAGGATCAGGGAAGACTGAATGTTTCCCCACAGTGTTTGCACTCATAGGGTTTCTCTCTAGTGTGAATCCTTTCATGTCTCTGAAAGGATTGGTGATAAATGAAGGTTTCCCCACAGTGTTTGCACTCATATGGTTTCTCTCTAGTGTGAATCCTTTCATGTCTCTGAAAGGATTGGAAATAAATGAAGGTTTTCCCACACTGTTTGCATTCATAGTGTTTCTCTCCAGTGTGAATTATCATGTGTCTTCAAAAAGCTGAGAAATCGGGCCGGCCCGGTGGCACACTGGAGAGTACGCTGCTTGGGAGCGTGGCAGCGTTCCCGCCGAGGGTTCGGATCCCATGTGGAGACCGGTTCCCGCTCACTGGCTGAGCGCGGTGTGGGCGCAACACCGAGGGTTGC
>NW_007729397.1:192696-204323 GCF_000696425.1 Galeopterus variegatus | reverse complement strand
CACATTCCTTACATTTACATGGCTTCTCTCCAGTTTGTGTGATCATTTGTCTTTGAAGAGTTGAGGAATAACTGAAGGCTTTCCCACAGTCCTTACATTTATCTGGCTTCTCTCCAGTGTGACTTCTCACACAACTAGCAAGACTTGAAAAATCAGTGAAGGCTTTCCCACATTGCTTACATTCATAGGGTTTCTCAACAGTGTGAATCCAGACATGCCAATTAAATGAAGATGTATGAGGGAAGGTTTTCCCACATAATTTACAAGCATAGGGTCTCCATTGTGGGTTCTAACATGTGTTCTCAGGTATGAATGACATCCATAGGCTGGCCCACATTCCTGGCACATTCTATGGTTTTTGTCCAGTGTGAACTTTGATGTGACTCTTGAAGGATGAACAATGCATGAAGTCTTTTCCATATGCATGGCATCCATTCTGGTTTAGTCCAGGAGGAATTTCCTTGTGTGGGTTAAGATTTGGAATCTGGCTGAAGACTTCTCCACACTCATCATTACTTTCACAGGGTCTCTCCACCATGTAATTTCTAGTACAAATGAGAAGCTGTTATTAATGAGTTGAGTAATAATTATTTATTAATATTTATTAATTGTATTAGGATTGCATTTTCAGTGAAAGTGTATGTTTTCTAGCCTATCTGCTTCTTCATTACTTTCACAGGGTCTCTCCACCATGTAATTTCTAGTACAAATGAGAAGCTGTTATTAATGAGTTGAGTAATAATTATTTATTAGTATTTATTAATTGTATTAGGATTGCATTTTCAGTGAAAGTGTATGTTTTCTAGCCTATCTGNAGACAAAAAAAGGAAAAAAAAAAAAAAAAGCTGAGAAATCACTGAAGGCTTCCCCACATTCCTTACATTTACATGGCTTCTCTCCAGTTTGTGTGATCATTTGTCTTTGAAGAGTTGAGGAATAACTGAAGGCTTTCCCACAGTCCTTACATTTATCTGGCTTCTCTCCAGTGTGACTTCTCACACAACTAGCAAGACTTGAAAAATCAATGAAGGCTTTCCCACATTGCTTACATTCATAGGGTTTCTCAACAGTGTGAATCCAGACATGCCAATTAAATGAAGATGTATGAGGGAAGGTTTTCCCACATAATTTACAAGCATAGGGTCTCCATTGTGGGTTCTAACATGTGTTCTCAGGTATGAATGACATCCATAGGCTGGCCCACATTCCTGGCACATTCTATGGTTTTTGTCCAGTGTGAACTTTGATGTGACTCTTGAAGGATGAACAATGCATGAAGTCTTTTCCATATGCATGGCATCCATTCTGGTTTAGTCCAGGAGGAATTTCCTTGTGTGGGTTAAGATTTGGAATCTGGCTGAAGACTTCTCCACATTCTTCATTACTTTCACAGGGTCTCTCCACCATGTAATTTCTAGTACAAATGAGAAGCTGTTATTAATGAGTTGAGTAATAATTATTTATTAGTATTTATTAATTGTATTAGGATTGCATTTTCAGTGAAAGTGTATGTTTTCTAGCCTATCTGCATTGTTTGAAAGGGAATAAACTGAATGCCCTGCAAGAGGGTTTGACCACTGCTATTATTAAAGTTGTTTCTTATATATAGGGTTTCCAGATAATTGTTTCCAACTGAATTATGTTTCCAACACTCAATGTCTAAGTCACATTTAAAGAAATATTTTTTTTTGTAAAAATTCTGTGAATAAATTTGGAGCTAGGTTTATATGAGTTTTCTGTTTGTTACCCTTTTAAATTTCATAAAATACTAAGCAAGATTTCCTCCTGGGATACTGCTTTCTCTTGAGTGCAATTCACCTCAGATTTCTCCCCTGCTTTGCACACTGATCTTCAATGCTAAGGTCTTCCCAAATTTTTCCTAAAACAGAGTCCCAGGTATCATTTCTGGTGAACTTTGCTTACTTTAGTTTTCTTAGTTAGTTTTTCTCCGTAAATACCCTGCTGAGAAACTGATCCACTGGCTATAAATTGAGTTTCATCATCTGAAACAAAAAAGTGAACAAATTTTATGAGAAACAAGGCACCTGTTAGTGAAAAAAGACAAAAGGTGTTAAGCCATTTCAGGACTTCATTAAACACAAGGGGTCAAAAGGACAAGCAATTTAATGAACACAATAAAATCCTCACTGGGCTGCAGAAACAAACTTCCCTGGGCCATGAAACATATTCATAATGACGGCACTAAGGGAGCTTTCTTTATAGGAAGAAAATCTCCCTTTGATACATATATTCTCGTTCTCATGTAAAACTATTAGGTTCTAGCTCTGTGACAGCCATGACCATGTCTGTCTTATTTACCAATGTACTGTACTGCCTTTCCACATCCCAAGTCTTGGAACAGGCTTGTTGTGTAAGAAATACTTGATCACTAACTGACTAAGTGAAGGAACGATGCTATCTTTACTTACTGAGGCCAGATTCTGAAAATTTTCAAGCATCACATCTCTGTAAAGGTCCCTCTGAGCAGAATCCAGCACAGCCCACTCCTCCAGGGTAAAGTCCACAGCCACATCCTCAAAGACTACTGTGTCCTGAAACCTCCAATATACGTGCAGGAGCATAACTGAGACTGGCAGCATGGGCACTGTACTCCACCCATACATAGTGCACACAAGATGCTATGGCCTCCCAATCTCTGCCCTGTGGCACTTGTCAGACCTCTTCCTCTGTCTATACTCACTTCCTCATAGATTTAACAGCACCACTAACATATTGAACTGCTCTCTACATCTTTACTAGGGCCACTTCAGGACTTATTCCTCTCTATCAAAAGGGTTGAGACCACATTGGAGATATCAAAGAAATGCTATGCAAATGAAACAAATATTTGCATTTTAAGGCCAACAGTCCCTTGTGACACAGACTCTTTTCAGCTCCCTCCCTGCTGCACACTACATCACTCAGCACCCCATGAGCAGAGAGTCAAACCTAGACAAGGTTTTAAGAGACAAAAAGCACAGAGAAGGACTGAGAACTTTTCCTTCAGTTCCCTTCCCCACACATGGGATCAAAGGGCCTGTGGGGACCCAACTCGCAACATGGGCCAGGAAGCCACAGCACCTTAAAGAATTCTAGGCCCAACTGGCTGAATGAAAACAGTCTTTTAGAGAAGCATTAATTTTAAGTTATTTGTGTACTAATTATCATATGTTCAGCCTCTACTTTTTCTCTCCGTGCATTTTCATGGAAACATGAAGTTATTGAGAAATCAGACCTCAGGAAAGAAGGAAAAGGTGTGAGAGTTTAGACCTCAGCACATTCCCTACACTCCTGAACCTGAACCTCAGTGCTGAAGCCCACCAGTGCTTTTTTTTCTAATTCAACTTTGAATTCTCTCTCTCTCTCTCTCTCTCTCTCTCTCTCTTTCACTCACACACACACACACACACACACACACACACACACACACACACACAACACACAAGCACACACAGAGTACGAGTATAAAATTTGCAAACAGCTCTTTCCACCAGAGGTATAAAAGTGTATTCTTGCTAACCTCAGAGATAACGTTAAGAGCCTCACTTTGCAAAGGAGTTAACTGAAGCCCAAAACATTTGACTGTGAATTTACCATATGATAAAAGACATGAAGGATTAAGCAGTGCCTTTCTATAAAACTCTCCCTTATCTCAAATTCCAGGAGAGAGTGACTCCCCACACACCACCCTAGAGGCTGCACTCTCAATTTCTCATTTCCGTATCCTATATTGGGCACATGAGCATGATAGCCCAAGCCCAGGACACAGGAACCACTGAGAGGCATGATGCCTTTAAACTCTGGTTTCTAAAGAAAAATCATCAACCCGCTAACATCCATGAGCAGGGGACAGAAAATACTGTCATGCAACAACTCTGATTCTTGCATTTACGTATTTGACAGCAGAATAATGGGATACCCTATTATTGGTACAGGAAATGACAGAAGTCTCCTAGGTCCACCTCCATTGCTCCTAGTACAGTACATCTGTAGTGTTTTCTCATCATAAAGTTCCTTTGCCTAGTGTGCAGAAAAGAGATAACACTGTGGGCCTTAGACTTTATTTTCTGAAAGTCTTGCTGATGATGTTGCCATTGGCTGGTGCTGTTAGATTGAATTGTGTCCCCCAAAATCCATGTATTAGAAACTCAACCCCCACTGTGTTAATGTTAAGGGGGTGGGAAATCCTATTATGGTCATTGAAAAATGGGGCCTTGAAGAGGTGATTAGATTGTGAGGACCATGCCCTAGTAAGTGAATGGGTTAATAAGTTGATAGTTTAGTGGTGGTCATGGGTGTGGTTCCAACAGCTTTAAAAAGAGAGTGTTTGAGGAGTTCACCCTCTCTCTCTGCTTCTGCCATCCACTATGTGACACCCTGCTTTGCTGTGAAGAGCCACCACCCACCAGACCTATTCTATAGACTTTGGGCTTCTCAGCCTCCAGACTAATACAGCTGGTGTCTGGGAACCTGGGTTTTGGGAGGGTTCGCACCACACTCAGTAACATGCCAGCTACACTGTTAGTGCTGAACACCTGCTTTCCTCCTGTAAGTCTGGAAGTTTGGTACATGCTAGGTAGAGGATGCTTGTATGATCAGGTAGCAGTAAAAATCCTGGGTGCTGAGTCTGTGACGAGCTTCTCTGGGAGACGTTTCACATGTGTTATCACAGCTCATTGCTGGGGAACTAGATGCATTCTGTGTGACTTGGAAAGGGCTCTTAAAACCCTGCCCCTGGTTCCTTTTGGACTGCTCCCCAGCACCTTCTCCCTTTGCTGATTTCCCTGTGTGTCCCTTTGTCATAACAAATCACAGTCACAAGTGTGACTGTATGCTGAGTCTTGTGAATCCTAATAGTGGGACCTAGGGGTGGTCTTGGGGACACCTGACACAGTTGGCATCAGAAGTGGGATTTGCTTGACCTTAACTCACTGAAATTTGGCAAAAGCACTGTTTGGAAAAAGGGAGGATGAGGGGTAAGGGATGGTGAGACTTTGGCACCTGGGTGGCTGTGGAGTCATCCACATTATGGAACAGCAGCTGAGCTACTGTCTGAGGGTTAAAAGTTGATGGAGGGAAAGATGACAGATCCAGTTCCAGGAGGGGGTGCGCCGCCCATGCTGGCTGCTTCTGGCCATGCTGACCAAGTGAGAGAGAAAAGAGAGCATGCCTGAGCCTGGGTGATGTGCTTGGTCTCTGGTTGCTCCACCAGGCAGGAGGAGAAAGGGCCCCCGTGTTCCCAAAGGTGAGCTTGGAATGTGCAAAAAATGTTACAAGCTTGCATTGCATTGGGAAGGGGGAAGAAAGCTAAAACGGTTCCCAGGGCTAGAGCAAACTTTTAGATAAAACAAGGGGAGAGGAAGGGGGCACTCCAGCCTCTTTTCAACCTGCCGCTCATGCTACCAGAGCCTCCTGACCAGCCAACATCTTCCCTGGCAGTTGTAATGTTATTCCTGAAATGCTGGATTTACTGCCAGGGGTTGGTTGTGGGTCGCACTGTGTTCCCCCAGAAAGACATGTCCATGTCTTCACCCCTGGTACCTGTGAATGTGACCTTATTTTTAATAGGGTCTGCACAGATGTAATCAAGTTAAGATGAGGTCATCAGGGTGGGCCCTAACCCAATATGACTGGTGTCCTTGTAAGATACAGAAAATGCCACATGAAGACACAGACACTCGGGGAAGACAGCCATGTGAAGATGGAGGCAGAGACTGGAATTATGTTGCCACAAGCAAAAGGATACGTGGGGCCACCAGAAACTCCAAGAGACAAGGGATGCTACTGCACCTGCATGTATGATGAAAAGGAAGAAAATGTCATACCCTCATGATTTTACAAATGCTGCAGGGATCATTCCAGACTGGAATTATGTTGCCACAAGCAAAAGGATACGTGGGGCCACCAGAAACTCCAAGAGACAGGGATGCTACTGCACCTGCATGTATGATGAAAAGGAAGAAAATGTCATACCCTCATGATTTTACAAATGCTGCAGGGATCATTCCGATCAGCAAAAATAAAGATGTCAGCAGGACACACTTCTTTGCCTTCTGCCACTGCTGCTGGAAGGTCAGTTGTGACTTCTGTCACCTTCTGGCCTGAGTCATGGAGGATAAATGTGTGGCCCAGTGATGAGGGGCCAGCCACTGGCAGGTCCAGATTCTGGACTCCTGGCCCCAAGCAACCCATCCTATGCACACCCTGGGAGCTAAAAAAAAAAAGCAGATTTCAAAAAGCAGATTTCAAAACCCACTGGTGCATGCATTGGAATTTAAACTCTCAGTATGAGAAATAAGATTAGGTCTCCATAACTCATTTTTACCTATTGGAAGTTCAGGGAAAAGGGAAACAAATGTTAAATAGAAAACCCACTGGTGCATGCATTGGAATTTAAACTCTCAGTATGAGAAATAAGATTAGGTCTCAATAACTCATTTTTACCTATTGGAAGTTCAGGGAAAAGGGAAACAAATGTTAAATACATGCTTTTTTGTTTTTTGCTGGCTGGCTGGTACAGGGATCCGAACCCTTGACTTTGATGTTATAACACCTTGCTCTAATCAACTAAGCTAACTGGTCAGCCCTGTCTGACCCTGCCATGTCTTGGCTCTGCTGCTGCAGAAGAAAGCCCCCCAGTGTCTTAGGGAATTCTGAAGCCACAGATCCTAACTGCCTGGACTTGACTTTCAGCCAAAACCTGACACTATCCAGTATGGCTTTTCTGCCTGAGTATGCACTGTGCTCACCTGAAAGCAGGTATAGGCTCAATGGACAGGACACTGACTTGGGGGAAACTGCAGATTTAGAACACTCCCCTGTAAGGCCTTAAGACATCATGGGTGCTGATTGGACCATCTGAGCCACTTGCAGTTGCCCCAGTGAAGGTCTTGCTTGCTCTCTGATGGAACCATTCTCTCTTCCTACAAGGGATCGCCTGTGCCAACTCTCCAAGCTGCCCTGAGCACTATCAATCCTGACTGGCTGCTGAGCCTCCCGTCACCCGACAGTGCTGAGACAGCACCAGGCAGCCCCAGTTCTTGCACCTTCCATGCAGAATATCTCCGTCGCCCATACTGGTGAGGTGGATGAGCTGGTGTCATGGACATGCAGAACAATCTGAAACCCATGCCTTGGGCCATGCCTCTGTAGCCAAGGACTGAACCGGATTATTTGGTCTCTACTGAGAACCCTAGGGTGGGGAGCCTACAGGCAGAGGCTACAATGGGGGCCCTGTTAGCTCGACTGCCTGACCCCTGTATGTCCCACTTGAGGTGCCCCAGCCTTGTAAACTCTATGTTTTGGGGGACTATGTGTGCCCTCCGGAGTGGGAGTTCTTTGTATGTGCCCTGATGCTCAGACACCCTCTCATCCCTGGAAGATGTTCAGGTCAGTTCAACTTACTGGGCTGAGCTGTGCTGTGCAGGACTTGATGCCTTCATTTAGTAAAAAATAATAATACAAAGGCGGGGAAAAGAGTAATTCAGAAGCTGAAGAAACCACCTGGCTTTCCAAGACCTTTGTGATTAGTGGGATTTGCCCTAAAGGCATAACCGAGATGAACACTGGAGTTCGGTCTCATTCGTTTTCACAGGGTCCTCTGAAAACAATTTTGCTGTAAGATGCCTGTCCAAGGGCCTGGGGGTGACTCTGTAGGAACATGTTAACTCTGCAGGCCTGAGAGCCCTTATCCTGGAAAGTGCTGCTTGTAAGGTTGGCCTTTGACTGGTGTCTGGGAAGTTGCATTTTGGGAGGGTTCCCATCCACGATAGGAGTTGCTTGCTGTGCCAAAACAGTTTATGCAAATAATATGGTTTATGCTGAAGACCTGCTTTCTTCCTGAGAGTCTGAAATCTTGGCAGATGCCAGGCAGGGGTGCCTATGTGACCAGCCCCCAGTAAAAAACCCTGGCAGCTGAGTCTCTGACGAGCTCCTCTGGTTGACATTTTGCACGTGTTGCCATGACTTGTTGTTGGGAGGATTAAGCGCATCCTGTGTGACTCCACCAGGAGAGGACACTGAAGGTGTGTGGCTGCCTCGGGACTTGGCCCCATGAGCCATCCCCTCTGCTGGTTTTGTTCTGGGGCCTTTCAATGTCATCAGTCACAGCCATGAGTACATTATGTGCTGAGCCCTGGGAGTATTCCTAGTCGATCTTTAAAACCAGGGGTGGCCTTGGACTCTTCACACACATAGTTTGTCACCATCCAGTCCTATTACACTCTTTACGATGTTAATTTTTTAAATGTGTCATTCATCGAACACTCAAAATATGATAAAGGCTTTGCAAATAGCTTTACATACATTAGCTTTTATATTCTTATAAGTCTGAAAAACAGACATTAAAATTGGTTTCCAGCACAGGAACTGCAGAAACAGAATTTATACAATGCTGAATCTAACATCACCCAGTTGGAGTGTTTCAGGTTAGTTCCTCCTCAAAGCCTAAACTAACACCTGCACGCCCTTTACATATGCCTCAAGTCCTGCAGCAGTAATGACTGTTATCTCCCAAGGTGATGGGCAGAGAAGCAGATGGAGAGCGGGCAAAGGAGACATCCTCTCCATTCTTACATCCTCAGCTGCTTCTCTTGGCAAAGCCCTGTGTCCTGTGCATGACTGCTGTGATTAAGGACCTTACCTCTGGCTCCTTCATTCAGTAAAATTCATTTTTACAGTTACATATGTCCTAGTATATGCAGGCTCTAGAGCTATAACACGGAATAAAATGGAAAAATTCTGAACTGCATGGACCTTAAATTCTTTTGGAGCACAACAAACAAGCAAATCAAATACAAGTACTATGCAGGTTGGCTGGTTAGCTCAGATGGTTAGAATGCAGTGTTACAATGCCAAGTTCAAGTGTTCAGGTCCCTGTACCAGCCAGCCACAAAAGAAACCCCACAAAACTAACAAATATAAATACTATGGAAAATGTGGCATACCAAGGGGAATAGAAAGGAAACACACACACACACACGTACACGTACACATATATATACAGTATATGCATACACACACACACACACATATATATAGACATACAGTCATGCACCACATAATAATATCTAGGACAACAACAAACTGCATATACCACGGTGGTCCTGTAAGATTGTAATGAAGGTGAAAATTTTCCTATCATCGAGTGACATCACAGCACAAGGCTTTACTCATGTGTCTGTGGTGATGCTGATGTAAACAAACCTACTAAGCAAACCGACTGCACCACCAGTGGTATTAAAGTACAGCAAGTGCAATCATGTATAGTACATAGTACCTGACAATGATAATAAACGACTTTGTTATCGGTTTATGTGTTTACTACACTATGCTTTTTATCATTATTTTAGAGTCTACTCCTTCTACTTATACAAAAAGTTAACCATAAATCAGCCGCAGGCAGGTCCTTCAGGAGGCATTCCAGGAGAAGGAACTGTCATCACAGGAGAGGACTGCTCCATGTGTATTAACATCTTGAAGTCTTTCCAGTGTACAGATGTGGAAGGTGAGACACAGTGATGCTGATGATCCTGACCCTGTGCAAGCCTAGGCTAATGTGTGTGTTTGTGTCTTAGCTTTCAATAAAAAGTTTTAAAAAGTAAAAGAAAAAAACTAATAGAAAAAAGCTTATAGAATAAGCATATAAATAAAGAAAATATTTATGTACAGCTATACAATGTGATTGTTTTAAGCTAAATGTTATTACGAAAAAGTCAAACAGTTAAAAATATTAAGGAGCTGGCCAGTCGGCTCAGTTGGTTAGAGCATGACCTTATAACACCAAGGTCAAGGGTTCAGATCCCCTTACTGGCCGGCCACCAAAAAAAAAGGAGTAGTAAATACAATAAAATAAAAATATTAAAAAGTTTATCAAGTAAAAAAGTTCCAGTAAGCTAAGGTGAATTTATTACTGAAGAAAAGCATATATTTTGAGTTTAGTGTAGCCCAAGTGTGCAGTGTTTACAGAGTCTGCAGTGTGCACAGTGTGTGCAGTGATGTCCTCAGCCTTCACACTCACTCACCACTCACTCACTAACTCACCCAGACCAGCTTCCAGTCCTGCAAGCTCCATGCAAGGGAAGTGCCCTATGCAGGTGTGCCATTTTTTTATCTTTTATACTGTATTTTTACTACACCTTTTCTATGTTTAGATACATTTATATACACGAATGCATATGATTGCATTATAATTGCCTACCATATTTAGTACAGTAGCACACTGTACAGGTTTGTAGCCTAGAGCAACCAGGCTGTACCATATGACCTAGCTGTGTAGCAGGCTATGCCATCAAGGTTTTTTAAGTATGCTCTGTGATTTTCCCCCAATGATGAAATTGCCTAATGACCCATTTCTTAGAAAATATCCATCATTAAGCAATGCATGACTGTATACATACAAATTCTTATGTCTCTGTGTTTGTGTGTGAATAACTGCTTGCAGGGCAGGGTAAAGGAGAACGGGAAAGTAACCATTTGAGAAAACACGTAAATTAGTACCTAAATTGTTTTTTAAAATAGATATATACATATGTGACAACACATATGTTTGTATAACTATATATAATCATATCACTAAATATATCATAATTTGTATATTATAATTCCTATAATATATGAGTGATATACATGAATCATACAACTCAGGATGTTGGTTACAAGTGGAGAGTGAGAGGCCTCCCACTGGGGTTCATTTCAAATGCGGTGTATGGTGTGAAAGCTTGTTCTACATTTAAGGCTGGCTTTCAATTCAGAGGATTACTTTTTAATATTTCTGTTATTTGTACATATGTCATATGTATTTTTCTGCATCATTGTTATATTTTACAATAGAAAAGTCTAAAATCAATTCATATGATTTATCTGTAATCATCTGAAGAGTTGCTAAAAACCATTTTACAATATTTAACAGGGAGACACTAAAAAAGAAAAAAGCTCTTACCATCAGGGAATAGGTGATAATGTACAAAACCAGATAAAGGACAAAATGATAAAAGAATGTTCAAAGAACAAAGAACATATAAATTGTGTGAAGTTCACTGTCTTCTCCAGAACAATCAGGTACAAGTCGAGTATGCCCAGCACATCACTCCTGGTCACCATCATGCGGGATCCAGTCCAGCACCACCAGCAGTGAACAAACAAACAAGAACTATAAAAGAAAATCTGTGTTTTTAGAAAGCAGAACTCAGTGCTACCAGCATTTCAACTCTCTCAAAAGAGACCTACAGTCTTTTAAAAATACCATTAAATCCCTGCACCAGTTTTTTTTTTTTAAGGACTTGACAAATATTGATTTTACAAACCTAATAGGAAGAACAAATGTCCAAAAATAGCCAAAATGTTCTGAAGAATAAGGTGGGGGCTTGCTTAACATTCAGTATGCATACGGGCCGGCCCGGTGGCGCACTGGATAGTGCGCCGCTTGGGAAGCGCGGCAGCGCTCCTGCCCGAGGGTTCGGATCCCACATACAGACCGGTTCCCGCTCACTGGCTGAGCGAGGCGCGGGAGCAACACTGAGGGTTGCAATCCTGTTGCCAGTCCCTGGTCTGGTACGGGGGCAACACTGAGGGTTGCGATCCGTTGCCGGACACGGAAAAAAGACAAAAAAAAAAAAAAAAAAAAAAAA